>NC_134485.1:31515506-31696930 GCF_040206685.1 Ascaphus truei | reverse complement strand
GTCCCGGTTTTTGTCCCTGGTCCCGGTATTGCGGGGCAGTGGCGGTGAGGAGAATGCGGCGGCCGGTAAGTATGTTCTATGTGTGTGTGTGAATGCTGCTGGGGGGACTGAATGAAGGAGAATGCCGGGGGCGGGACTTAGAATGCCGGCCGGCCCGTAGGGGATTGGATGAATGATGATGCCGGGGGCGGGACTTAGAATGCCGGCCGGCCCGCAGGGGATTGGTCGCAGGCATGTCAGAGGAAGCCGGGGGCGGGGCTTCCGCTTTGTGCAGCGCACACGTGACTGTGACTGCCTTCCTGCTCCCGGCTCCTCTGTGCGCGGTGAGTGTCCCCCTTCTGTCCCGGGGTCCCAGCCAAGGGTGGGGGGGGGGGGTGCGCAATAGGAGGTGTGGTAGCGGGGGGTGCGCATAGGAGGTGGTAGCGGGGTGCGCAATAGGAGGTGGTAGCGGGGGTGCGCAATAGGAGGTGGTAGCGGGGGTGCGCAATAGGAGGTGGTACGGGGCTAGGCGGGGGGTGGCTTGCCCTTGCCCCCGGCACGCAGCGCCTGCCTTTGCCCCCCGGTGCTCATTTCCCCCCCCCCCCCGTCCACTTGGTGTGGTAAATAGGCTCGGGGGCGGGCAGTGGGTGGCTGCGCATTGTGCGGGGCGGTGCAGGGGCTGGCGGGGTGTATGTGGGTGGGTGTGTGTGTATCAGTGGGTGTGTGTGTGTGTATCAGTGGGTGTGTGTGTGTATCAGTGGGTGTGTGTGTGTATCAGTGTGTGTGTGTGTGTGTGTTGTGTGTGTGTGTGTGTGTGTGTGTGTTGTGTGTGTGTGTGTGTGTGTGTGTTAGGTGTGTGTTGTATCAGTGGGTGTGTGTTGTGTAGCAGTGGTGTGTGTGTAGTGTGTGTGTGTGTGTGTGTGTGTGTGTGTGTGTGTGTGTGTGGTGTGTGTGTGTGTGTGTGTGTGTGTGTTGTGTGTGTGTGTGTGTGTGTGTGTGTGTGTGTGTGTGTGGTGTGTGTGTGTGTGTTGTGTGTGTGTGTGTGTTGTGTGTGTGTATCAGTGGGTGTGTGTGTGTATCAGTGGGTGGTGTGTGTATCAGTGGGTGTGTGTGTATCAGTGGTGGTGTTGTGAGTATCAGTGGTGTGCAGTGGTGTGGTGTGATAGTGGGTTGGGTAGGGTGTGTATCAGTGGGTGTGTCAGTGGGTGGTGTGAGTATGAGTGGTGGTGTGGGTATCAGTGGGTGTGGTATCAGTGGGTGGTGTGTGGTGTATCAGTGGGTTGGGTGGTGTGTCAGTGTGTGTGTGTATCAGTGGTGGGTGTCTCCCTCGACCTCCCTTCGTCTCCTCTCCCTCTTCTCTCCCCTCCCTTTCTCTCCCCTCCCTTTCTCTCTCCCCTCCCTTCTCTCTCCCTCCCTGTCTCTCCCTCCCTGTCTCTCCCTCCCGCTCTCTCCCTCCCTCCCTCCCTCCCTGTCTCTCCCTCCCTCCCTGTCTCTCCCCCTCCCTCCCTCCCTGTCTCTCCCTCCCTGTCTCTCCCTCTTCCTCCCTCCCTGTCTCCCTCCCTCCTCCCTCGCTCCTCCCTCCCTGTCTCCCTGTCTCTCCCTCCTCCCTGTCCTCTCCCTCTTCCTCCCTCCGTGTCTCTCCCTCTCCCTCCCTCCCTGTCTCTCCCTCTCCCTCCCTCCCTGTCTCCCCCGCTCTCTCTCTCTCTTCCCCTGTCTCCCTCTCTCTCTCTCCCCCCCTGTCTCCCTCTCTCTCTCCCCCTGTCTCCCTCTCTCTCTCTCCCCCTGTCTCCCTCTCTCTCTCTCTCCCCCTGTCTCCCTCTCTCTCTCTCCCCCTGCTCCCTATCTCTCTCTCTCCCCCTGTCTCCCTCTCTCTCTCTCCCCCTGCTCCCTCTCTTTCTCCCTGTCTCTCTCTCCCCCTGTCTCCCCTCTCTCTCTCTCCCCGTCTCCCCCTCTCTCTCTCTCCCCCTGTCTCCCTCTCTCTCTCTCTCTCCTCCTCTCTCTCGCTCTCCCCCTCTGTCTCTCTCTCTCTCCCCCTCTGTCTCCTCTCTCTCGCTCCCCCTCTGTCTCCCTCTCTCTCTCTCTCGCTCCCCCTCTGTCTCCCTCTCTCGCTCCCCTCTCCTCTCTCTCTCTCGCTCCCCCTCTCTCTCTCCCCTTTCTCCCTCTCTCCCCTGTCTCCCTCTCTCCCCTTGTCTCCCTCTCTCCCCCTGTCTCCCTCTCTCCCCCTGGTCTCCCTCTCTCCCCCAGTCCTCCCCCCTCTCCCCGTCTCCCCCTCTCCCCCTGTCTCCCTCTCTCCCCCGTCTCCCTCTCTCCCCCTGTCTCCCTCTCTCCCCCTGTCTCCTCTCTCTCTCTCTCTCCCCCTGTCTCCCCTCTCTCTCTCTCCCCCTGTCTCCCACCTCTCTCTCTGTTATGCCGGTACTGCCCGCAGACCAGACCCGTCCCTTCTACTGAGGTGAGGAACGTATATGGACACGCACCCGCAGCAAAAGGAGCGTGTCCGGAGTGTGGTGATTTTGGCGCTGCCAGGCCAGGTGACGTTTAGCTAGCAATACTTGCCGGTACCGGTGTAGAAGTGCCGTCGTCGTTGCCATTTTAGCCAAGGTCAGGGATAGGAGAATTCCGGAAGGTCGTTAGTCCAAGCAAGGGGTCGAGAGCCAAAGAAAGACGTCGCCAAGCCAGTCGTAACCTGAGTGAATGAGAGAGAATGCCAGAAAAGTGATCCTAGTGGAAACTATGTCGAGCAATGACTGAATGACAGGACAGGCAATATAAAGTGTGGCTGACCAATAGGAATAGGAGGCAGGCCTGGAGGGGTGCATGTAGCTGTCCTGGATAGGCTGTCCAAAGGAGGATACAGGTGAGTGGTATTTATGCCTGATTGATCCTTGTGTATGTGTTGGGGGCGAGCCTCACTGCAGGAGCAGTGAATAAATTAAAAGAGTCCTGCGCGTGCTCTGTAACAGAGACGGGCGCGCGCTCGTAAGCGGTAGCAGCCGCATGAGAGAGGGAAGATCCCGCAGGAGCGCGAGAACGCAGAGGACGGCGGGGAACCCCCAGAGCCGCCGGAGGTAAGTGACGCCAGCGAGGGGCGCGCGCCATGGCAGCGGGGGGTTAATGAAGGTGAGGAGGCACCAGGGCGCGGGTGCCGCGATCCCAGAGTCCTCACAGTACCCCCCCCTTCAGGATCGGCCTCAGGACGATCCTTCCAGGTTTTGATGGAAAATTCTTTCGAAAGCGTTTGAGGAGTCCTGAGCATGAATATCTTTCAGGGGTACCCATGACCTCTCTTCGGGTCCAAAACCTCTCCAGTGGACCAAGAAGTGGACTTTACCTCTTGAAAGACGGGAATCCAGTAGAGCCTGTATTTCATACTCTTCGTTACCCTGTACCATCACAGGATCTGGTTTAGAAGTGTGGTCCGGAAAGAGGCTACTGGAGATAAAAGGTTTGAGAAGTGAGGTGTGAAAGACATTCGGGATTCTCATGCTTTGAGGAAGTTGTAGTCGAAAAGAAACCGGATTAACCTGCTCCAAAATGGAAAAGGGACCCAGGAACCTAGGAGCCAATTTGAGGGAAGGCGTTTTGAGACGGATGTTCTTGGATGAAAGCCAAACCTTGTCCCCGGGTTTGTATTCGGGTGCCGGACGACGGTGACGATCAGCCTGATTTTTAGATGTCAAGGATGCTTTTTGTAATGCAGATTGTATTCTGGACCAAGAGTCTTGTAGGAGAGCAATATGTTCGTCCACGGCTGGTACCCCAGAGGATTCTTTGGTAATAGGTAGGCAAGCCGGATGGAATCCGTAGTTGATAAAGAAGGGGGTCTCGTGAGTGGACTCATTCCTGGAAGAATTGAATGCGTACTCAGCCCAGGTAAGTAATTCTGCCCAGTCATCCTGAGAATTAGAGACGAAGCACCTTAAGTATTTCTCGAGGGATTGATTAACCCTCTCGGTCTGTCCGTTGGATTGAGGGTGATATCCAGAAGAAAAGGAAGACGAGATACCTAGTCTCTTGGTGAAATTTCTCCAGAACTTGGAGACGAACTGGGAACCCCGATCGGACACTATGGATGTGGGAATCCCATGGATCCGGAAAATCTCTTTGGAAAAAATATCCGCAAGGGCGGGTGAGGAGGGTAATCCTTTCAGAGGGATAAAGTGTGCCATCTTGGAAAATCGATCCACTACCACAAGAATGGTATTCATGCCATTCGACCTAGGCAACTCCACAATAAAATCCATCGAAATGTGGGACCAGGGACGCTCCGGAATAGGTAAAGGTAAGAGAAGACCGTGAGGTTTCTGACGAGAAATCTAGTTACGCCCTCATACCGGACAGGCCCGTGTAAATTCCAGAATGGTTTTAACCATATTGGGCCACCAAAAGGTACGACGGATGAGATCCAAGGTTTTCTTGAATCCAGGATGCCCTGCCGAACGGACGGCGTGTCCCCAGTCCAGTATTTCAGGGATAAATTTGGGTTCCACATACAAAGAGTCTTTAGGAACCACAAGACCGGACGGGAGGTTCTCTTGAGACTTGATGATCTTCTCAAGATTCTTGAATGCCACGGCTGCTAAGATTCTTTGTTTAGGGAGGATGGACTCAGTGGATTTCTCTGATCTCTCTTCAGAAGAGTATTGCCGGGAGAGAGTATCCGCCTTGACGTTCTTAGTGCCGGGAATGTATGAGAGAACAAAATTGAATCTAGAGAAAAATAACGCCCAGCGAGCTTGGCGAGGACCTAAGCGACGGGCATTCTCAATGTACAATAAGTTTTTATGGTCCGTAAGAATGGTGAATGGCTCTTTTGACCCCTCCAGAAGATGTCTCCATTCTTGAAGAGCCATTTTGACGGCCAACAGTTCCCTATTGCCCACGTCATTATTCCTCTCTGCCGATGAAAATCTTTTGGAGAAAAACCCGCAAGGATGAAGTTTATCCTGGGGAGAAAATTTCTGAGACAGAACCGCACCAGCCCCACAATCCGAAGCGTCAACCTCTAAGGTGAATGGAAAATTAGTGTTTGGGTGTCGAAGGATGGGAGCGGAGACAAAAGCTTGTTTCAGTGTTTCGAATGCCGTGAGTGCCTCAGGAGACCAAGCTGAAGAATCTGCACCTTTTTGGGTTAGTGCTGTGATAGGAGCAACAATGGTAGAAAAGTTATGGATTAACTTCCGGTAATAGTTAGAAAAACCTAAAAACCGTTGAATAGATTTGAGGGAATTGGGTTGCGGCCAATCCACGACGGCTTTCAGTTTCTCTGGGTCCATGGCCAAACCTCTGTTGGAGATGATGTATCCGAGAAAGGCAGTGGTGGACTGATGAAAACTGCATTTCTCCATTTTAGCAAACAACCGGTTCTCTCGGAGGCATGAAAGTACAAACTTCGTGTGAATGATATGATCCTGTAAGTTTTGAGAAAAAATGAGGATATCATCCAGGTAAACAATGACAAAGCGATTGAGGACGTCCCGAAAAATGTCATTGATGAAGTCCTGAAAAACTGCTGGTGCGTTGCACAACCCGAAGGGCATCACAAGATATTCGTAGTGTCCACTACGGGTGTTGAAGGCAGTCTTCCATTCATCGCCCTCACGGATGCGGATGAGGTTGTATGCCCCACGAAGGTCCAGTTTAGTGAAGAGGTTGGCCCCCTGAAGTCTGTCAAAGAGTTCGGAGATGAGTGGGAGTGGGTAACGATTCTTCACCGTAATATGGTTCAGACCCCGGTAATCAATGCATGGTCTGAGAGTACCATCCTTCTTTTTGACAAAGAAGAATCCGGCCCCCGCAGGAGAATTGGAATGACGTATAAAGCCCCGTTTGAGATTCTCACGAATATATTCGTCCATAGCTTCCGTCTCGGGCAACGAGAGAGGGTAAGATTTGGCCTTAGGCAAGGTATAACCAGGTACCAGGTCAATTGGACAATCGTAGGAGCGATGAGGGGGTAGGAGCTCAGACTGTGTCTTGCTAAAAACGTCCAAAAATTCTGCGTACGGAGAAGGTAACTCTCTCAGAGAACTGGATGCGTTACCTAATAGGAATGATGATCGCTCGGTAGACACGGAAGATTCCTCTGACCTTGGCCTCCAGTTAATAGGATTAGAAGAAACCCAATCGATAAGTGGATTATGCTTCTGTAACCAGGGCAAGCCGAGCGTAATCGGTGTTCCTGGGGCGTGAATAACGTCAAAGCCCAGAGTCTCTTTGTGCGAATGAGTAGAAAGGGTGATAGGTCCGGTCTCCAAGGAGATATAAGCTGGAGTGAGAGGCTGATTATCGATCCCAACCAAGGCAACGGGAGAGTTCTTTTTGGAAAGTGGAATCTGATTTTGTTCAGAAAAGGTCTGATCCATGAAGTTTCCTCCTGCGCCGGAATCGATAAATGCTGCCGTGGAGGTGCGGAAAGTCGGCCCTGAAAGGGAGACGGGAATGGTCAGTCTTTTGGGAAGTTCCCTTTCGAGAGGGGGACAAGGAGATTTAGCACCCAGCGAGCGCCCCTTCGTACTCACTGGGTTTAGTCGTTTCCCGGAAATGGTGGATTGTTACGTGTACGCTGTTCAGAAGATCCGCAATGATGGCACGACTCTCCAGTAGAGCGAAGTTGAAGTAATGGTGTCCGAGGTTGCTGAACCCCGAGTTGCATCGGCTCTGGGGCCTCCAGCGCCGGCAGCGGAGAGAACACGGGTCTCGGGGTAGCAGAGAACCTGGAAAAGGAAGCACGGAAAGGCGTAGACCGGGAATGCTGCCGCTGAGCGCGGCGTACCTGGAGGCGCTGATCCATACGATTGGCCAGGGAGATGAGGTCCTCCAGTAGTCCTGGCCTGGGGTGAGAAGCAAGTTCATCCTTCAGGGAATCCGATAGACCTCTCCAGAAGACGGAGACTAAAGCCTCCTGACCCCAATGAGTCTCAGCTGCTATGGTTCTGAATTCCAAGGCGTATTGAGACACAGGCCGACGTCCCTGTGTAAGCTCCAGCAGGGAATCAGAAGCAGTCTCTTGACGTGCAGGGGTGTCGAAGACCTGTCGGAATTCTCGTCTGAAGGCCGCGTAATCTCGGGTAATATCAGGGCGTAATTCCCAGATCGGGGAGGCCCACGCCAATGCGTTACCTGTGAGAAGACTATATACTTAGGCTACCTTTTTCCGGCCAGTGGTATACAACTGCGGAGCCATCTCGAAATGGATCTCACACTGGTTGAGAAAACCACGACAGGCGTGGGGGTCCCCTGCGTAAGGCCTCGGAGCCGGAATCTTCGGAACTGAGGATGAAGTGAAAGTTAAGTCAGACTGCGCCGGCGGCGCAGCCGCAGGTGGTGCCTGTAGAGTACGGTCCTGTACCTGTTGGGAGTGGAGAGTCACTTGATCCATTAAGGCCTGGATCTGTTGGTACATGGCCGTCATCATAGAGTCCACATCAGTCTGGTCTGCGTCTTGTGGGCTCGACATAATGTTACGCCGGTACTGCCCGCAGACCAGACCCGTCCCTTCTACTGAGGTGAGGAACGTATATGGACACGCACCCGCAGCAAAAGGAGCGTGTCCGGAGTGTGGTGATTTTGGCGCTGCCAGGCCAGGTGACGTTTAGCTAGCAATACTTGCCGGTACCGGTGTAGAAGTGCCGTCGTCGTTGCCATTTTAGCCAAGGTCAGGGATAGGAGAATTCCGGAAGGTCGTTAGTCCAAGCAAGGGGTCGAGAGCCAAAGAAAGACGTCCGCCAAGCCAAGTCGTAACCTGAGTGAATGAGAGAGAATGCCAGAAAAGTGATCCTAGTGGAAACTATGTCGAGCAATGACTGAATGACAGGACAGGCAATATAAAGTGTGGCTGACCAATAGGAAGAGGAGGCAGGCCTGGAGGGGTGCATGTAGCTGTCCTGGATAGGCTGTCCAAAGGAGGATACAGGTGAGTGGTATTTATGCCTGATTGATCCTTGTGTATGTGTTGGGGGCGGAGCCTCACTGCAGGAGCAGTGAATAAATTAAAAGAGTCCTGCGCGTGCTCTGTAACAGAGACGGGCGCGCGCTCGTAAGCGGTAGCAGCCGCATGAGAGAGGGAAGATCCCGCAGGAGCGCGAGAACGCAGAGGACGGCGGGGAACCCCCAGAGCCGCCGGAGGTAAGTGACGCCAGCGAGGGGCGCGCGCCACGGCAGCGGGGGTTAATGAAGGTGAGGAGGCACCAGGGCGTGGGTGCCGCGATCCCAGAGTCCTCACACTCTCCCTGTCTCCCTCTCTCTCCCTGTCTCTCTCCCTGTCTCCCTCTCTCCCCCTCTGTCTCCCTCTCTCTCGCTCCCCCTCTCCCTCCCTCTCTCCCCCTGTCTCCCTCTCTCCCCCTGTCTCCCTCTCTCCCCTGTCTCCCTCTCTCCCCCTGTCTCCCTCTCTCCCCCTCTCTCCCCTTGTCTCCCTCTCTCCCCATTTCTCCCTCTCTCTCTCCCCCTGTCTCCCTCTCTCTCCCCCTGTCTCCCTTTCTCTCTCTCTCCCCCTGTCTCCCTCTCTCCCCCTGTCTCCCTCTCTCTCTCTCCCCCTGTCTCCCTCTCTCTCTCTCTCCCCCTGTCCCCCTGTCTCCCTGTCTCCCTCTCTCTCTCTCCCCCTGTCTCCCTCTCTCTCCCCCTGTCTCCCTCTCTCTCTCTCTCCCCCTGTCTCCCTCTCTCCCCCTGTCTCCCTCTCTCTCTCTCCCCCTGTCTCCCTCTCTCCCCATGTCTCCATCTCTCTCTCTCCCCCTGTCTCCCTCTCTCTCTCTCTCCCCCTGTCTCCCTCTCTCTCTCTCTCCCCCTGTCTCCCTCTCTCTCTCTCTCACCACCTGTCTCCCTCTCTCTCTCTCTCCCCCTGTCTCCCTCTCTCTCTCTCTCCCCCTGTCTCCCTCTCTCTCTCTCCCCCTCTGTCTCCCTCTCTCCCCCTCTGTCTCCCTCTCTTTCTCTCCCCCTCTGTCTCCCTCTCTCTCGCTCCCCCCTCCCTCTCTCTCTCCCCATCTCCCCCTCTCCCCCTGTCTCCCTCTCTCCCCCTGTCTCCCTCTATCTCCCCCTATCATCCTCTCTCCCCCTGTCTCCCTCTCTTCCCCTGTCTCCCTCTCTCCCCCTGTCTCCCTCTCTCCCCCTGTCTCTCCCTCTCCCTGTCTCTCCCTCTCTCCCCCTGTCTCTCCCTCTCTCCCCCTGTCTCTCCTCTCTCCCCATCTCTCCCTCTCTCCCCCTGTCTCTCCCTCTCTCCCCCTGTCTCTCCCACTCTCCCCCTGTCTCTCTCTCTCCCTCCCTGTCTCTCTCTCTCTCCATCCCTGTCTCTCTCTCTCTCTCCCTCCCTGTCTCTCTCTCTCTTTCTCCCTCCCTGACTCTCTCTCTCTCTCTCCCTCCCTGTCTCTCTCTCTCTCTCCCTCCCTGTCTCTCTCTCTCTCCCCCTGTCTCCCTCTCTCTCTCCCCCTGTCTCCCTCTCTCTCTCTCCCCTTGTCTCCCTCTCTCTCTCTCCCCCTGTCTCCCTCTCTCTCTCTCCCCCTGTCTCCCTCTCTCTCTCTCCCCCTGTCTCCCTCTCTCTCTCTCTCTCTCTCCCCATCTCTCCCTCTCTCTCTCCCCCCCCCTTTCTCCCTCTCTCTCTCTCCCCCTGTCTCCCTCTCTCTCTCTCTCCCCCTGTCTCCCTCTCTCTCTCCCCCTGTCTCCCTCTCTCTCTCTCCCCCTGTCTCCCTCTCTCTCCACCTGTCTCCCTCTCTCTCTCTCCCCCTGTCTCCCTCTCTCTCTCCCCCCCTGTCTCCCTCTGTCTCTCTCCCCCTGTCTCCCTCTCTCTCCACCTGTCTCCCTCTTTCTCCGTCTCCCTCCCTGTCTCCCTCACCCTCTATGTCTTATCTTAACTGCCGTATACCTACATTGAAGTAACCTACCCTTCTTTCTTCCAGATCTGACTCAAGTTTCACACGGGAGACATCGAAAGACAGGTAGGGAACACCTCCCCTCCAGTATAGTACCTTGAGGGACTGCAGATCAGGTAAGATCCCAGGCGGGATTGCTGCTTTAGAAATTGTGAAAAGGGGGCATCCTGACACTGGTTAATGGGTTCAGAATCATTCACATCTGTTTTTTTTTTTTTTTTCGATTAGTGAGGTCATCTGACGCACGCGCACACACGCACGTAACAAGGACTAGTGGTAGTAAAGTATAAGTGTACTACAATAAATAAACTGTTATGTAAAAAAAAAAAAATGTGTCCCGGTTTTTCATTTTCAAAATCTGGTCACCCTAGCTAAGATATAATCAATTTAATTCTTGATTCCATTATTTCTCTCTCAAAATGCGCGATTACTTATCATCTTTGTGAGTGCACATTATATATATATATATGCGCATGCCTCCGTGCCCTCTCCCCGACCATGGCCACGGCTTATGGAACCCCAACTCTCTCTAATAGCGCGTCTGATATCAGATACATTGTAAGCAACCCCCACTCTCTCTAATAGCGCGTCTGAGATCAGATGCATTGTAAGGAACCCCAACCCTCTCTAATAGCGAGTCTGAGATCAGCTGCATTGTAAATTCTTCTATTTGGTGTAATTTTATGTAACGGTGTTTCTGGCCCGGCCTGACCCACCCAATCTCACATTGGCCCCTGTGGTCTAACCGGACCCCATTACAGTGTAGATATGCCTGATGGTGCACCTGTTGGCTACAGGACTCCTGAGTCTCCCGCATGATGGTGTGTGGGGAGGACCCGTCAGACAGGCAGCTGAGGTAGTGTGCTGAGTCTCACCTAGTTCCAGTGCAGCGCCTCCACCTCACCAGGGTCCCTGCGTCCGCATGGGGATGATCCTGACGAGGAACTCCTCGGTGGTGCAACCTCCTGTGTAATCATTGGACTCTCACACACAGGGGTTTCTCTGATCAGCTCCATCTTTATTGTCACGGTGGGCATAGCTGCCCTCCACAATGGGTATATTCAGCCAATCATCTCGCCCGTGCTCCCTTTAGATAGGTATATCACCTAGATCAGGGATTCACTTATTCCCTCAGGAATCACTGTCCTGTGCCAGGTCCCTGGACACAGCCTCCCATGGAGTTACTATAACATAACTGACACTCTGATAGAACTGGAACTCCTTCCTCAGCTCTGACAAGAGCTGGAACTCCTTCCTCCTCTCAGCAGAACTAACTTTTAAACACAGTGCTGTGCCTTATGTAAGCTTCTGAGGCTGACACACCTCTGACATCACTAACCATGGAGTCAGAGCATGTGACCAGTCCCAGCCATACACAGGGCACCCCACCAGGGTGTGAGGGGAAACCTCCATAATTACTGCTGGCATGCCCACACTTACCAGGCCTTACTGTCAGCAGGAGAGATGACTGTAGCCATTTTACATGACCGCTACATTCTCCCCCTGGTGAATCCCACCGTCCTCGCTGGGACCTAAATTTGTATACCTCTTTCCAGGAAGCACTGTAAAATGGAACACACATAATTAGTCACAACATTACAGTACATCTCTTCATCATAACATAACAGATACATCCTAACATAGATGTATAACAACCAGGGTTACTCCCTTATGGAGTATCCATTAGTGGTACTACCATACCCTCTTACGGTGGCTTGTGCACAGCATGGCCCACTGGGCTTAGAGCAGCAATGCTGTAACCCTCTGGGTGACACTTCTCATGTAACCCGCCAGGATCCCAATCTTCTTCCCCTGATTCTTCCTCCTCATCAGTGCCATATCCCCTATCCTCACCAGTGGAACCCATTTTAAACTCAATTTCTCCTTCCATGAGGGGTTCAGGGACATACAGGTACTCCAACCTGTGGGGCGCTTTGTACTTAGCTATAATAGCCCTCTCGGCCCGGCTGCTCCTAGTCAGCTCTGCGTTCCCTGCCCTCCCTGGCAACACCCATGACAGGGGCTCGTCTGTGTCCACGGGGTCAGATAATATCCCAGGCCCCCGCTCTAGTGAGTCCCCCTCCTCTGTATTCCCCCAGGAGCATACCCCGGAAGTCCCTGCAGAACGGGGCCTGGACCACCTCTCGTGTTTCGGGGCCTCACCAGAAGGTATATCCTCCTCTCCGGCACCCACCGGGACTTAGATACCTGTCCCAATTGTCCTCCTTCCCTTGAGCCCTCCCCGGAATCAAAACTGCTCAGTCTTTCCCCAGTTCGGTTCTCACCAACCCCCAAAGATCCTTCCGACACCCCCAAACTGGATGATGCATTAGCTAGGGCGTGGGGTTGGGCATAGGGACAGGGAATGGGCACCCGCGGGGTTCCGACCCGCTCTCTGCCTTCGGATAGTCCCGTATCATTGTGCGGACGTGCCGCTGGTTGGGCCTCACCCGTCTCAGCTCTCCTCGCAGCCTGCCAGCTCTGTGTTGACACAGGTGATCGGGAAGCACTGCCCGATCGCCGAGGCGTTGTGGTTCTCTCTCTGGTCGTTCCGCTACCTCCGCCGGAAGTGACGTCATCACCGGAACCGGATACTCCGCCATCTTGCGATGGATCCCCAAGCGGGATCTCTTCCTCCACAACGACATCCGCCGCCGGAAGTGATGGGTCTGCTCTCCGCTCCGCTCGGGCCTGGGCTAGGCCTTCCTCCGCCGTTGCCACCACTGGCGCCTGGGGAGGGTAAGGATGTATCTCACCGCTCCGTCGGCTCGGGATGGAATCCTCTCCTCCTTCCGCACTGTAAGTCACCACGGCCGTGGGACTCCGCCTATCGGGTTGGTTCTGCACCGGCGACACGAGACTCCGCTCCGCCGCGACACAGGTAAGTGCCGGTTCTTTTCCAGCACCGCTGAAGTGGTCCGCCGGTAGGCGCATCACCACCGTCGTTAGGATCGCTTGTTCCTCTTTCAAGGAGCCGAACTCCGACTCGGGGAGTGGCACTGCGGCAGGGGACCGACGGTGAGGTTCCGGGTTCTCACCGCGGTTGTAGACCCCTTTCTCTTCAGGCTCCGTTCTGCTCGTTAGGAGCGATCCCCATTCTCCGGGATCAACTGGTTCGGTGCAGGCCGCACGCGGGGCTTCAGCCGTCAGCATGGCTGTGTCCGCCCCCGCCTTGACTACCAGGGAGCATCCTGGCAATGAGTAGGGATATACCCCAATGTCCATCTCGCTCTTTGTTGTGCTGGTTACGGGAGACACTTTGCACAGTGGTCTCTCCTGTTCCACAGATAACGGGGCAGGTGATTCCTTATCTCCAGCTTCACTGGTGTGGTCCGCCGGCTGGGGCATCACCACAGCTGGGTGTTGGTCATGGGAGGCACTAAGTAACTTCTCCCTGAAGACAGCCTGAACTTCAGCCGTACTCATATTGATATAGAGTCCCGGCTCCTCCTCCTGGTGAACAGAAATGGCTGATGACTGCTCAAAACTCTCGCTCCCCCTGGTGGAATTTAAAGGAGGGGCGGCACACTCTTTTACGTTATGGCCCCTAATTGGCTCTAAGTCCGTCACAGTCTCTGAGGGCGCGGCTACAGCTTTCGCGCCATACCTCCCCGCAGGGTGTGGTTTTCTCTTTGGCGCCAATCCCGGCCAACTTTCTGCAATTTTAGCATTTGCAGAATTTTCTGCAACTGGCCCACGTGGTCTCCCAGGGAAGCGGGAACCGCCATTTTGGGTCGCTCTGCTATCCATATTAGCAGCAGCTGTAACTTCGTGTTTCCCTATCTTCTCCACTAGCCACTTCCAGGAAAGGGGGTCACCCCGCATCCAAGAGCACCTCATCATGACCACAACAGGATGGTCAGGCATCGCTCCTCTCAGAAATTGATCACAACAGTACATATCCACTTCGGTGGCCGTGATACGATCCCTTCTCCGCATCTCCCACAAGACTGCACCAATCCGCAGGAGGAACTCAGATAGCTCCTCTCCGTCTTTCTGACGAAGACTGTAGTACCGCCTCATCAATTGTTCCATGTCCTCTTTACCCGCACACACACCATGTGCGCTCTCTCTATTAGCCTCCGTCCGCCATTTTGGACTATCCGCACCGCGCGGATCCTCCATTCTTGCGGTCGCCATTTTCTCGCTGCTGTTACTGTACATGGGGCTCCGTTCTGCGGGGCAGCCACCACACCAGTACAATAAAGATTAGCTTCAGATGCACCACCACATGTGTACCTGATCTAGGCTGGACTCATGTTGCACTACCTCAGGCTAGGCTCACTCTCTCAGTGTCTGCTGTGACTCCTTCCTCCCAGTCTGTGCTCCCTATGGTAAGTGTCTGGAATGGGCTAGGTACTCTGGCTTCTGCCATGCAGTACTTGGGGCGTCTACCTCTCTTGGTCAGCCTAGCGCAGACCCTCTCCAGGACTCCTGACCATGTTAACAGGCTATCCCTTCTGGCGTCCTACCAACTAGCACTACCTCAAGGTGACTCGGTCAGCTATAGCCCGGCTCCAAACCCCTCACTCCTTTCAGGCCCCTAGGTCGTCCCTGCGAACTGACAATACCCTGTCAGCCCCTGACCACCCCTAGGTCCGTCCCAACGCAGCACAGAATGGCAGCAGACACTCTCCCTGTTTCCCGGTGTGCCTAGCTAGAGCCTGTCCTGTTGACAGATCTGCTCTCAGCAGCGCCTCCAAATGTAACGGTGTTTCTGGCCCGGCCTGACCCACCCAATCTCACATTGGCCCCTGTGGTCTAACCGGACCCCATTACAGTGTAGATATGCCTGATGGTGCACCTGTTGGCTACAGGACTCCTGAGTCTCCCGCATGATGGTGTGTGGGGAGGACCCGTCAGACAGGCAGCTGAGGTAGTGTGCTGAGTCTCACCTAGTTCCAGTGCAGCGCCTCCACCTCACCAGGGTCCCTGCGTCCGCATGGGGATGATCCTGACGAGGAACTCCTCGGTGGTGCAACCTCCTGTGTAATCATTGGACTCTCACACACAGGGGTTTCTCTGATCAGCTCCATCTTTATTGTCACGGTGGGCATAGCTGCCCTCCACAATGGGTATATTCAGCCAATCATCTCGCCCGTGCTCCCTTTAGATAGGTATATCACCTAGATCAGGGATTCACTTATTCCCTCAGGAATCACTGTCCTGTGCCAGGTCCCTGGACACAGCCTCCCATGGAGTTACTATAACATAACTGACACTCTGATAGAACTGGAACTCCTTCCTCAGCTCTGACAAGAGCTGGAACTCCTTCCTCCTCTCAGCAGAACTAACTTTTAAACACAGTGCTGTGCCTTATGTAAGCTTCTGAGGCTGACACACCTCTGACATCACTAACCATGGAGTCAGAGCATGTGACCAGTCCCAGCCATACACAGGGCACCCCACCAGGGTGTGAGGGGAAACCTCCATAATTACTGCTGGCATGCCCACACTTACCAGGCCTTACTGTCAGCAGGAGAGATGACTGTAGCCATTTTACATGACCGCTACATTTAAAAGACCTGAAAATTACAAGGAACCCTTTAGGGATGCTCGGGGAACACAAGGGGTCCTAGAACCCCTGGTTGAAAAACACTGGCCTTTTATATAGAAGTTTCTCACCTTCATCAACCTGAACTGCAACGTGGGACTGAAAATGTTAAGCAGTTGCTTAGCACAAATGCCCTAATAAGTACATGTGTTTTTGACTCAAACCTCTCAACTGTGTTCTTCTACATCACGTTCTTAGAAATCTCAGCATTTTCGTAAACATGTACTGTGTTATTGTCCAACATTGTTTTCTTGTTCTGAAAGGAAGAATAAACACATTTCTTTGTAACTAATATTTTCTTTTAATCTTTACCCAAATTAAGCTTACTGAGATATATTTTTCTGAACCTGAACCCCGCCGTTGCTGCTGCATGTGCTGTACAAGTGCATTGCATAATCTGCCCCTCAGATGGTATTGATCATAAACAAGATATGAAAGAAATACAAGTTTGGGAACGCCTGAATGCTTTCAATAATTAGCATTTGTCTGAATTAATTACAAATTTCTAGGAAATGCAAAGGTTTTTGGATCTAATGTGCTTAGGCAGGGAAAGGAAAGCATATTGTACCTGCACTTTGCTTCATCATGTTCTTGCTAATTACAATGAACCATCAAAAAAATGTTTAAAACCTAAAGAAAGCAAAACAAACCGGTTGCTCCATAGTTCTGATAACACAGTATCCTCATTCCTTAAACATTTGTGCCTGGAGGACAGTTCCACCTTCTGCCATCTGCACTGAAGGAGAACATGTTTTTTTTTTCAGAATAAACAGAATTCTTTGTTGTTCTTTACCCAAATCATGCTACAGTATGTGGGGTGGGCCAAACAGTGTTCCAAATTGTTGTGCAGTATTATCCCCAAGCTATCAATACAATTAATTATTCTTTTTTCTGGCATAGCTCATGTATTGGCTGAATTGCCTGTCTAATAATTGTATGGCTTTTCCTAGCAGCTGCAAGAAACACTGTGCCCTAGCATATTTTTCTTGTGTAAAAACATGTTTTCTTTGGATTTCAAACAGATGCATGTCAGTATTTCTTTTTATTCTGACTAGCTGGTGAACAAAAAAAATCCGAGAGACTATAACAAGCATCAGACCATGACAAATCATACTCCATTAGTGTCTTGCAGGTAATTGTTTCCCTCTTCATTCCATGTCATTCATGCCATGTAACATATTGTAGTAATTTAAAAATCCCTGTGAAGCTGCAGCACATTTTTGGCCCATTTTGCAGTCATTAGCTTTGACAGCAATGCAATCTCTAAGTAAGTGCCACAGTATTGAGATATCTCTTCTGCTGCAGATAGAACTGTTTGTTCGCCATTGGACAGGAAAGGAATAACATTCTTTCATTTCATGAATTCCTTTGTAACTCGTGAATACATTTCAAATATGTCCTCATCCAGATAAACAGCTCCAAGACCTTGAACTCTTGTTCAAAAAATCTCAACTACCAATCAACTCCCGTGCAGTGCAGACACTGGAACCCAGCATTGAAACAGCCACGGCCTAAAAGAAATTGTATTTGCAGGGAAGTTATCAAATTAGAGGAGGAAAGAAAGCTACAGAAAAACAATGCATATTAATAATCATTTATTTTTCTTTACGTATATATGCACAATGCTTTATATTGTACTTACACGTGCAATAAACATATGTCAGCAAAAGTTTGTAACCTAATTTGGTACATGCGACACAGGAAGTAAAGGTGACTTGCTCAAGGTCAAAGTGAGCTGACAGAGGTATTGAAAACAGATTGTATCCCATGAATCTTTACCTCTGTTTCTCTTGAGATTTAAAGAATGTGTCCACTCCAGAACTTTTCTTCTACAACTCATTAAGCGACTGATTATTTTTATTATTATTATTATGAATTTTATAGTAGGTAAACCATAATTATAATCCTAAAATTGGTGAACTCCATGTACCAGTTTCTTACTAGTTTGGTATTGTTGTAACTTCTCAAAATGTAGCTTTTACTAAAAAAGCTGGTAAGAAAAAAAGAGAAAAGGAAAAATGTGTTACAAATACATGGATACGGTACATTAGGTCAGCGGTGCTCAAACTGGGGGGGCGCACCCGGCAGGGGGGGTGGGAGAATGTGTACAGGGGGGGGGGGGGCTGTTTATGTGTGAATTCTTAAAATTGTGAACATTTTTTCCATAAACTACTCAGACCCCAAAAGACTAATTTCTGTCTCTATTTGTGTCAGATGTTAGGACCCTCAGTGTTAATAGCTACATTATATTTTAGGTGAATGGAGTATTTTTATATTTTCCATGTAATATAAATGTTCTAACTTATCTGTAGGTCTAGCTAAATATATATTTTTTCTAGGTAGTAGACAATTTGTCCTGGGTCTTTTCCTTTACTGATGAGACCTAGTTCAATATACATGTTACCTTAAAAAAAATTATTATTAAACTAGATAGAATTTCTGTTTGGTTATTATTATATTTTATTTTAAAGCCGCACAACCGAGTCACAAAGGGGGATTTTAACTAATCCACGTGGATTGAAGTTGGAACAATACGTCTGTGGATTTTACTCAGAAGAACGGATTTTGAAGGGAAAACCCGGGAAATTCCGGGGAATGGATTTGACTTTCACCCATCTCTACCGAAAAACCAAAAACAGACAGTCTTTATAACAAACACAAACGAGAAGTCACTCTGAAACATTCCCTATTGAACTATAGAGAGATACTTTTTGATGCATCTGTTCATGGCTCCTGCATTTAAGAGAGATACCTGTTGATACACAGTTGCCATGTTTATTTATTTATTTATTTATAAAATGTTTTACCAGGAAGTAATACATTGAGAGTTACCTCTCGCCTTCAAGTATGTCCTGGGCACAGAGTTACAGTATAGTGACAGGTACATGGTTACAAATACATGGATACATTAGGTCAGCGGTGCGCAAACTGGGGGGTGCACCCGGCAGGGGGGGTGGGAGAATGTGTAGGGGGGGGGGGGCGCAGACGGTTACAGGGGCCCCGTGCTCTTCTCCACGGCATTTAAATTAAATGCCGGGGGAGGCGTGAGGCCATTGTAACTCACTTACCTGCTCTCTGCGGGTCTTTGGCGCACGTCACCATGGCAACGCGCATCAAATGACGCGGCGTGATCACCTAACGTCACATGACCTGCGATGTCATTTGATGCAGAGACATTTGGAGAGGGGAGGGGTGCAAATGCTGCGGCTCCCGGGCAGGGGGGCGCAGCTCAAGAAGTTTGCGCACACCTGCATTAAGTGAACAGGGTTATACATGTAGCCCCATTTCCCCTTGGCTAAGGGAACTACGCATGCTGAATACCTGTTTGGAGGCCTGATCCTCTGCCCCTGGGAGCCTGGGGTGATCCTGTTTGCTCTGGTTACAGCACCTCCACCTGAGAGGGATCCTAGCGCAGCTGGATAATCCCTCACAGGACCCAATACAGTCAGATAATAAATATACACACACTTGTATACAAACTTATCTTTACTGACACACATAAACTTAATACGCAATAACAATACAGACCCCACCATACAATGCCCACACACAATATATATATATATATATATATATATATATATATATACATATATATATATATATATATATATATATATATATATATATATATATATATGAAAAGAAAAAAGAAAAAAACAGGCGCACACCTAGTGCATTATAGTATAACAATAAGTTTATGGAACATTAAAAACAGACAAATGCCCACTCACAAGAAAAACGGTAATAAAGTGCAGTTATGAGATTGGCCCTCATATGCCAGTGGTAGCGTCCGGATCAGCAGTAGTGTCTTCTCCTACATACACATGGCGCCGGCACGGCGTGGTCTCCTTCACCGGAAATGACGTCCACCCGGTCTGGTGCCCCGCAAAAGGAAGCCCCGCCGGGAAACAGAGTCCTCGTCTGCCTGCCTTTGGTCACCGCACCACCAGGGGAAACAAGGATGTATCCGCTCCTCTGTTTGGCTTAGCCGCTCCCAACTTGCATCAGTCTTTCTTGGTGGGAAAGTGCCTGCTCTGCATTAGCCACACCCGTGTTTGTGTGGTGTGTCTACCATCATCTTCATTTTCTTCTGTCCTTGCTTTTTTCTCCTCCTCTGACTCCCCTGAATCTCGTTTTCTTCGGGGTAGCGATTGATTCTGTTTCTCCCAAAGTGGATATCTCTTTTCCTTTTCTCTCTGTTTCAGCCTCTGTCTCTTTCTCTCTCCACACTATAGCTGCTGTATATTTGTATTGATCTAATTACTTTTTCATTTCCACGAGAGGAAAACCGCCTAGAGGGAGAAATCCATCCAACGAGGAAAGCTGAAGGTACAACGAGGAGAGAAGTCACGACCATAGAAGAATATATCCCACAAAGAAGAAAAGCAATCCAAAGAAACCTTGATGTGACAGAACTTACACAAGGCCGTGTAAGTTTTTTATTCTTTTATTTTTTCACTTACATACACACATCACTGTATGTGCGCCTCCCATGGATGGAGTTCGCTCCATAGACTGTCGCCTCAATAGAGGTGCCTCTGATCACATCGATCACCAGTTTAATAGGACATACTATTAACCACCCTTTTCTTGAAACTGTGCTCCCCCATCTTTTCTTGTATTTTATTTCCAAATTCCAGAGCACAGAACTTTGTTTAGCAAGATAACATGATCAACAGTATCAAGACTTTGCAAAATCTAGGAATATTGCACAAGTAAGTTGTCCTGGTTTCATTCCATACTGAATCTCATTGCAAACTTTTAGGAGGGTGGTGACTGTGGAGTGTTTGGGGCGAAAACCAGATTGGAATTGGTTAGAGAAATTTGTCTTGGTATAGTAATCGCTTAATTGGGAGTGAACACATTTCTCCGTGTCTTTAGATAGTATTGGGAGAAGGGTAGATTGGCCTGTAGATTGACTGTGTTTTGTCCCCACTTTTAAAGATTGGGACAACTCCGGCAATTTTCCAGGTCTTAAGGATATGGTCTGCAGGCAAAATAGGGTTGATTAGGGAAGCAATCAGTTTTGCAATGGCTGGGGCACCGTCGTAGGAACTTAGATTGCAGTAGGTCAGGTCCACATTGACTGCTTACTTTTAATTTGAGGAGTGCTTGTGTAATCTCCTATTCAGATACTGGTATAAATTTAAAATTGTGGGCAGTGTTGGGAGAGGGTGGGTGGGGCAATAGGGGTACTCCCAGATTGAGCTTCTTGTTTGTAGCTCGGCTTGCGTTTCACTAATAAGTTAGTAGCACACCCCACACAATGTATTCATTGAATACATTTGCAATGTCAGTGGGATTTGTCAGAGTAATATCATCCGTAAAGATATTACATGGTTGTTAATGGCTAGAAGGCTGGAATATAATGTTGATAACTTTCCAGAAGTTTGCTGCATTTTATGTATTCTGGTGAAGATTCTCAGAGTAATACTGTATTGTGCTTTTGCGTGTCTTGTGCACATATCTGTAGTTATTAAGATCCATGGTAGTGCCAGTTACTTTGTAGCTTTTCCACAATGCATCCCTAAAGTGGTAGAGCGCTATAAGGTCGGTTGTAATCAACAGAAGGTGGGCTCCCGTACTCTTATTTTGCGTAGTGGAGCATGGGTATCACAGCGTTTTAGGAACTCTGATTGGAAACAATTGCGCGTGGAATCGGGGTCAGATATTAAGTTGATTCTGTACCAAGGGCAGGCAGTTGGTAAGATCAGCCAGAAACTGTTGTGGGTCAACGTTTCTAAATGTTCTATTGATTAGAACTTTAGGGCTTGATTGGGGTGGTCTGATTTTCCCCAGTACATTATTGCATGGTCGCTGAAAATATCTGAAAAGGATACCAGAGAATTGGATTCTGCTTGGTTTAGAGGAGAGAATCCAGTCTGACAAGGAATGGTTGTGAGATTTCAGGTTTTCCGTATGGGTTAGGAAATTAGTTGGGTTAGGTTAAGTGACTTGAGTTGTGTCTGGATTTTCTTGTTTTTAGGGTCAAGCCAACTGTAGTTGAAATCCCCAAGAACTAACAGCTCGTTCACAGAGGAAATGTATCCAAAAACCTGGGTGATATCAGCCAGGTATTGTAGTGGGGATTTAGGGGGGTGCTAGATGCCAGCCATAAGACCAGACTTAGAAAAGGGGAGGCAAATTTTGCCAACTAGGATTTCAAAAGAGTGTGGGTTTGGGGAGCAATTTAGCAGCATAAATTGTGAGGTATCTTCGATATAAAATCGCACCCCTCCTCCTCTCTTTGACCTATCTTTCCTAGAAATTGAGTATCCCTGAATGGCGAAATTTGAATCAAGGGTTTTAGGAGTTAGCAATGTTTCTGTGAGAATGATGACTTTGGGTATATGCATAAGGCACTATGCCCTTAGTTCATCCATTTTGGGCAACAAGCTTTGGATATTTATGTGGGTGACAGATAGTACTTTTTGGAATTTGAAAGGGGTTTTCTCAGGGATATGGGACAGAGTTGAAAAGGGACGGCCTGGGCTATGTTCAATATCCCCTGCTAAAGAGAGTAACAATATAAATAGAAATTTGAGTAGTTGTTTGCAAGTTGTAAATTTGTGATGTTTGCCATTAGAGTGAGTGAGCAGTGGTTGGTGTGCTGGTTTCCAGAGTTCTCCACCAACATTCAGTAGATAGTGCAAGGCTTTTGAGTAATCTAAGGTGTATGATGATGTTGGGTGTGGTCCAGGAGGGAGGAGTTTGACAAAGTACTTTTTAAAAATTATTTGAAATAGCTGAAAACTACACATCTGATGTTTAAGCTAGTATAAATTGATAGACTATGAATATAAACTCCTAGGTACTCAGAAAATAATAACCAGACAGAAATGCTATCTGAGCTATTTTTATAATATGTTTTTTTTAGATCAAATCTATATTGAAATATGTCTCATCGGTAAAGGAAAACACCCAGGACAAATTGTCTACAACTTAGAAAAAAACCTATATTTAGCTAGACCTACAGATGAATGATAACAATTTTATTGCATGGAAAATATACAGACATTAACACTGAAGGTTCTAACATCTGAAACAAATAGAGACAGAATGTATTCTGTTGGGGTCTGAGTAATTTATGGAAACATTTTTCACAATTTTAAGGATTTACATATAAATAGAGCACATTTTTCCTTTTCTCTTTTTTTTAATAGCATATCTATTAAAAGCAAAGTTCTAAGGGATTAAAACAATTTGAAACTAGTAACAAACTGGTTCACGGTGTGCGCCAATATTAAGATGTCTCTGTTTCTCTACAAACACTCTGTTCAAAGTTTTTTTTATTTAAATCCATGGTACCAACCATACACCATTGAATCTTAATCATAAATGAAAATAAAGTGGCGCATTTGCATTCTATACATAGCCACATTCTATTTATGCACTCATGAACGGGACTTACATTTTTACATATACTAGGAAAACGCGATATATATATAAATACACATAAGCTGGGTTCTAAACCCAACCACAGCAGCTTTTAGCATACAGCAACTAAATACATTATATAATCAATATTTACAACATTCTGAGTTTGGAAAAATCATACTACATTCTCTATCTGTGAAACACAATAAGTTAAATACAATTTTTTATCTGCCATTTTTTATTTTTTTTTCAACATTTGCAGTAATAAGTATACTCAATCAATTGATTATATTATTTCTGTTTCCCAGAACCAGGAATCACAGTGAGGCCATAGCTGCAATGGAGTATCGCCACCCACCACCTTCACACACATTGACACGTTCTTCATCTCTAGAAGGATAAGGCTCAGTTTTTATTCTTCCGGCAGCAACATTGCGGTCGCCCAACGCATCTCTTCTCTCTTCCTCTGATGAAAGCTGTTTGATATTCGAAGACCACTTATTTTCTCAAAACGGAGAGCAGGAGAGAGCATAATGCCATTGAGAGTTCTTACTACGTTTTATATATATATATATATATATATATATATATATATATATATATATATATATATATATATATATATATATAACAAATAAAAGACAAGAAGTTCAGGGCACTCAAACAGGTATATCAAAAAAATAAGTTCCTTATCTTTGCAGACAGGGCAGCTGGGATCACCATAAAGCAGTGGAAATAGATAATACAAAAATCAAAAAATACTGTAACACTCTCTGTAGGATATAAATCTGGTTTTAATGCATCAAGCAAGCATAAGGAGTCAATACAGGAAAAAGAAGAAACAAAGAAGCCCAGAGCAACATCCAATGTGACAAAAATACACAGTGAATAACCTACATAAAGTATCTCTTGAAAAAAGGGTAATTTAGTTAACCCTTTGGCCAAAGCGTATAAGCCTGCGAGCCACTTTCAAGGCATGACCATAATATCGCAGGTCCTAAACACTAACTGATTAAAATCCTTATTTACCTCTATAATTAGGGAAGGATGGTCCTGGCATTGAACCTGTCACAACTAGCTGCATGAAAAGAAAACCTGCTTACTTGGACAGTGGTGAGGGGCGAGCTTTAAACCCAGGGTGGGAGGAGCCACTAACCTCCAAAACAGCTGAGACCAGCTGGACAAAGTAAACAAACACACAGATACCCAGCAAGCTCTTAGAAACTCCCCTTTCCCCCAAATTACCACAAAATATATATACTGTATGTATACGTGTCAAAAGGCATGCTACTGGGCGTAGCTAAGTGTATAAAACAAGAAACAAAGAAATCCAGAGCAACATCCAATGTGACAAAAATACACAGTGATATACCTACTGTATACATCTTTTGAAAGAAGGGTCACACCTACGTATTCTTTGGATCCATGATCTCACTTTTTCCCAGAGGGAGGACACCATCGGGCACGTCAACCACATGTGGATAATTGAGGCCTGATCTCTGCATCCCTTTGGGCAATCTGGGGGATATCCCGGAACAAAGTTGGAGAACCTGAGGGGAGTCAGGTATCATCTCATCATTACCTTGTACGCATCTTCCCTAATTACTGTGGAAATTTAGTATTTGGCTACCCCATGAGGATGGCGTCCCAGTCCTATACAACTATTTCTTCCCCCAGGACCTGTTCCCACTGGGTCATATATTTAATTTTTTTGTGTGCAAGCTGAGGGGAGCTCTATATAGAAGTGAGATAAGGCCTGATGTTGAGATTTTAAGTCTGAAACGGTCAAGCAAATTGTCTGTTAATGTAGCACATATAGGGAAATAACACATGTAATGTTTTGTATGAAGAATCCGGTCGATGAAGACTCCGGTACCATTTTTTTTTTTTTATCACTTCAAAAAACAAAAAAACTAATTCCAAGATGTGGGCTGCACCTATTTGGTTGAAACTTCTTGCAGATCTAAATTCAGATGACAGAAAGGTTCCCTCAAAATGTTATCAGAATCGGTCAAGGCATTTGGCCTGTGGAAAGAGAACACACCAACAACAAAACAGGCAAACACACCCACAGTGGCCAAAAAAAATCTAGTTAAAGTCTTCGCTTGACTTGCATCGCTCGCTCATCCAATAAACATATAATATGGAACAAAAAGATAGAAGACAAGCAGAAAGCGCAATGCAATAGCCACTTATTTCAATCAATGTTACTAGACAGTGCTAATCTGCCTGGATCAGATTCTCACAGATTGGTTAACTAGGAGCAATGGAGGAAGGACCGACAACTTGTTCTAAAGACAGTAAACATGGCCATTTGAGAGGGGAGACTGATTAGAAAAAATGGAGTATTGTGCCCTGGTTAGGAGTATTGGCCCATATACATGGCTTGGTTTGAACTTCTAAAAACTACATTTCATTCACAAATAAGCAGCATCAGCTCATCCTTTCTTCATTGTAATATTGATCAAATGAGATGAAGAAGCATTGGATAGTAATGTCTATACCGAAGGAAAAAAGCATATGGAATTATCTCGTGTATAGTGTTTTTTTTATGGAATACAATCAAATCTGTTTAATCTGTTTCTATATTGATCCAATTTAACTTGACAAATGTATGTGGATTTTTTTATCAAATTAGTGAAATTCTGATTATTTTAGGTTCAGATATTGTTTTTTTCTATATTGTTTACTCATTATGTATTGTATATGTATGAGAGTGATAGATATAGATGTTTAACATATAACTATTAAAATACTTACATTAAAAATAATAAGATGGTACCACGCTGTCCACGATATCCCTGACCGCCAACCCGTCAGATGAAAAAACAAGCAATCCCGCTGGATGATAAATTTCCTGGCACACCAAGACCACAGAAGGAACTGCAGTGCAGAGTATAGGTATGGTGGCTGCCGAGCTCCAAACAACCAATAAACACAAACAGGCAAAGCAGGGAACCAACGCTGGTGTCCGACGTCACAGCGTCCCACGTGGTACCAAAGTAACCAGTATCACCTTTACACGTTTCGAGTTCAGTACTCTTCATCAGGGGTTGTTTATAAATTACAATCCCCCTTTTTTGCACTCTCTTTTATGTATGTATGTACTGTATGTGTTCTAGGTGGCCCCGTTTTTGATCGCGGTAACTGTATATGTGAGTCTGCTATATTTTCAAGTAGCTCTAATATCTAAGTTTAAATTATGTATAACCCTTTAATCTTCAAAACCTTTAAGAACAGACATGTCCCCAGACAGATACACAAGTAAATATACATGTTCTACTTTACATACTCCTCTTCCGAAATGTTACTTTTATGTTTGAAGCACTTATTCCCATGATCTGTTATTTGTATTATTTGTTATTTATATGATTGTCACATGTATTACTGCTGTGAAGCGCTATGTACACTAATGGCGCTATATAAATAAAGACATACATACATTTTAATTTGATGATGTTTATCCAAGCAGTTTATAACTGGGTTTTATGTACCTTTCTGACTCTCAGGTTTTGCTTTAAAAAAAAGAAAACATTTTTTTACATCAAAATATATTATTTTCCAGCTTTTCCTACATAATTCCTATCTATTTTGAGCCAAGATTTATATCATAACCACTCAAACCAGAGAGCTCTGTCAGGTTTTAAGTCACAAAATCCCAGACAAATTGTGCTTTTATTTCCATCCCTGAAGGCAAATTTGGTTACTATGAGAGTAGAAAGAAATCAACGCCAATGCATATTTCAATTCTTATATACAAAACACGGAGCATAATAACCAGTAATGAACAGAATGTTCTCAGCAATATTTTTCTCTGACTGGAAAATGTGTCAGAATAATTTACATTTAGTAAGCACCGTTACGTATACATTTTAATTGTTTCCTTATTAGCCACCACAAAAACATGGTTTGAGATCTCACTATGCTCAGTTTAATCAAAGCAAATACAGTTGCCTACTCACTTGTGCTCTCTCTTCTGGCAGATGTCTCTGCTCTCCAGACTAAACTAGAACTCCCTAAATGTAGGCGTGCCTCTTCCTTAGTGCAGAAGGGGAGGGCACCAGCTCTGCACCCACGATTGGGCAACCGCAGACTAAGTCACACCTCCACTCCTGCCACTGAAGTAAGCTGCAGAGAGGAGGGGTAAAGCCAAGATGGAACTAACACTGCATGCAACTACCAGGACTTATGTGTTAAGGAGGGCAGAGGAATAGACAGAACCAGCCATAGCTACAATAATAAAATGTAAACTTAGCTTTTAATGTTACTTTACAGAAATGACAAACAAAAAATAATAACTGTCTTAAAAACACCCAGAGATAGATGATCAGTACTCCAAGTCAAAACTTAACCACAGGAGCAAAGTCTCAGAGTTGGCCGAGATCAGCACAAAATGCACTATACTGGTGTTATGTCTGTGATGTGGGAGGTGATGTGTATGTATGTCTCTGGTATCCAAGGAGGGTTGTAGAAAATGTCCTGGAACTAGATTCCATATTCCTCTGTTCCCCTTTACAGCTATGGGATCCATTTCTCCCTAGTTTGGCAGCCTGTTATTTTCCCTGTCCCAGCAGCTTGCAGCATGTGAAATGGCAACATTATTGTTACATGTTGTTTACTCAGCCTGTGTTGGTTGCCTGCTAGCTCCTATTCTCCTAGCTGAGAGTGGGCTATTCCTACCTTCCTGTCCTTGCTGACAGTTAGTATAGTCTCACTTCACTTTTAGTGTGACCCTTGCCCCTCACTTCCTTTTCCACCTAAGATCACAGTGAGTACAGACCTGTCTGCGTCCTGGTAAGGCCTTTCTGTCTTACCGTAGTCCACCTCATAGAAGCATCCCACATAGAGAAGCCCTCTCTGCTATCACTACACCTACAAGTACCCGTTGTTTTCTACTTCTGCAATAAAGTTAAGAAAGACATTGAGGACTTGTGATGCTTTGGAAGAGGGAAGACATGAGTTAAAGCTAACTGAAGCTATTCATACTTCAAACGTGACCCTAGTTTCAGGATAGAAAAACTGAATTACAAGTTGACATGCAGCAAATTGGTGCAAAAATGTCTCAAATATTAATTGCAATAAAGTTTTCCCATTCTCTGTTTTTTGCTTGTTTTGTATGTCAAACAGCATGACAAAACAGAGTGGAATCCCTGTAATTTAAAGTGTTTGATACTTATGTAGCGATTCACGAGGGGTTAAAATACTTATGGTAAAGACTCGTTCAGTTTGCCTAGAAACTTAATTCAAAAACCTTCATATGAGACATGGGGTCAAAAATCAGAAAAAGTGTCAGGCAGTTAATATATGTACATGTGAACAAAGTATTAAAATAAACAGAAGAGGGAAGGCAGATAATGACAATCAAATATGAGATACTAGCCTGAGGTAAAATACCCTACGTTTGATTACTTTCACGCCCACATTTAGAATAATTACTTATCAATAGACCCTTGCACATCACAGACAATACACCTGTAATGTGTTTTGTTCTGATCTGGGACAACACAGAATTTTCTCCCATGGTTACATTTTGACCTGGAGTATTGATCATCTATCTAGGGGTATTTTCTAAACTTGGTATTTTCTATGACTGTTATTATTATTATTATTATTATTATTATTTTTAATGTGATTGTCCTTTCTGTAAAATAACATTAAAGTTGTTTACATTGTATCATACTATGGGTACAGGGTTCTTTTTTTCCTCTTTTTGGATGCTCCTTGTAAGACCTGGGCATTGGTGATAAGCCAGGATTTGCAGTCTTAAGAAAACCTGCCTTCATGGGAGTTTCTTCTGGCTGCAGTTTTGCAAGTCTCCACAAGGTTTAAGACAAAGAAAAAAACTACAGTTCCCAGAGGCATTGCAATGCTGGACCATCTCACTTCCTGTTAAGCCCTATTTAAAAGTCAGGAAGTCCTATGTATCTTGTGTGGCAACGTTGGTCCTCACTCTGTTCACATCTCTGTGCCTGTCTCCAGCCAAGTATTCTGCCTTATTCCCTTGTGTATGACCTCAGATCTGCTCTGGACTTTTCCTTTCTTAACCCCTCAAGTACATTGCCTGCTCTGTTGTTTATGACCTTGGATCTATACTGGATTATGCTTTTTTGTACTGGGTCTGTCAGTGTTCTCAGACTCCTATTCGTTTACTCCTCTGATTTTCCAGCTCTCCCTATGAACTCAGGCTGAGACATGAGTGCTTTTTGTGTATTTACACTGGTATCGGCCGCCTGAAGCAGCCTGGCCTGGGACAATTGTCCCAGCTCTTCCTGCCTGTCGACAGCCCTGTGTCTACAAAAGTTCTACGATGTCTGCATGTTAAGACATTATTGTATTGTATTGTATTGTATGTCTTTATTTATATAGCGCCATTAGTGTACATAGCGCTTCACAGTAGTAATACATGTAATATAAATAACAGATCATGGGAATAAGTGCTTTAGACATAAAAGTAACATTTCGGAAGAGGAGTCCCTGCCCTGAGGAGCTTACATTCTAATTGGTAGGTAGGGAGAACGTACAGAGACAGTAGGAGGGAGTTCTGGTAAGTGCGTCTACAGGGGGCCAATCTTTATGTATCCTGTGTTCAGAATATCCACAGTGCTATTCATATGCTTCTTTAAGCAAGTGTGTCTTAAGGTGGGTCTTAAAGGTGGATAGAGAGGGTGCTAGTCGGGTACTGAGGGGAAGGGCATTCCAGAGGTGTGGGGCAGTCAGTGAAAAAGGTTTAAGGCGGGAGAGGGCTTTAGATACAAAGGGGGTAGAAAGTAGACATCCTTGAGCAGAACGCAAGAGTCGGGATGGTGCATAGCGAGAAATTAGGGCTGAGATGTAAGGAGGAGCAGAAGAGTGTAAAGCTTTAAAAGTGAGGAGAAGAATGGAGTGTGAGATGCGGGATTTGATCGGAAGCCAGGAGAGGGATTTCATGAGGGGAGATGCTGAGACAGATCTAGGAAAGAGTAGAGTGATTCTGGCAGCAGCATTTAGGATAGATTGTAGGGGAGACAGGTGAGAGGCAGGAAGGCCAGACAGCAGGAGGTTACAGTAATCAAGACGGGAGAGAATGAGGGCCTGAGTCAGAGTTTTAGCAGTCGAACAACAGAGGAAAGGGCGTATCTTAGTTATATTGCGGAGGAAAAAGCGACAAGTTTTAGAAATGTTTTGAATGTGAGGGGCGAATGTGAGAGAGGAGTCGAGTGTGACCCCTAGGCAGCGTGCTTGGGCTACTGGGTGAATGATTGTAGTTCCAACAGTAATGTGGAAGGAGGTAGTAGGGTTTGGGAGGAAGTATGAGGAGCTCTGTTTTAGCCATGTTGAGTTTAAGGCGTCGGAGGGCCATCCAGGATGATATAGCAGAGAGACATTCAGAAACTTTGGTTTGTACAGCAGGTGTAAGGTCAGGTGTTGAAAAGTATATTTGTGTGTCGTCGGCATAGAGGTGATAATTAAACCCAAAAGATGTTATTAGGTCACCTAGAGAGAGTGTGTACAGAGAAAAGAGAAGAGGTCCCAGGACAGAGCCCTGGGGTACCCCCACAGAGAGATCAATAGAGGAGGAGGAGGTGTTAGCAGAAGAGACACTAAAAGTACGATGGGAGAGGTAGGATGAGATCCAGGATAGAGCTTTGTTCCGAATACCTAGAGTATGGAGAATGTGGAGGAGAAGAGGGTGGTCCACGGTGTCAAATGCTGCAGAGAGGTCGAGTAATATGAGCAGAGTGTAATGACCTCTGTCTTTGGCAGCATGGAGGTCGTCAGTTATTTTGGTGAGGGCTGTTTCGGTGGAGTGAGCAGTGCGGAAGCCAGATTGTAGAGGGTCTAGGAGAGAATAGGTGTTGAGAAAATGGAGCAAGCGAGAGAATACAAGACGTTCAAGTAGTTTAGAGGCAAAAGGCAGGAGGGAGACAGGTCGATAGTTAGAAAGACAGGTAGGGTCAAGCTTGCTGTTTTTGAGTAATGGTATGACTGTTGCATGTTTGAAGGAGGATGGAAAGGTTCCAGAGCAGAGGGAGGAGTTAAAAATGTGTGTAAGCGTAGGGATTATAGTAGGAGCTAGAGGTTTTAGGAGATGGGAGGGAATGGGGTCAAGAGGGCAAGTGGTAGAGGGAGAAGAGGAGATCAACAGCGACACATCCTCCTCTGAGACAGTGGAAAAAGACTCAAGGAAGGCAGGAGGAGAGTTAGGAAGAGGTGTAGGATGGGGGGAAGAAACAGAGGGGATGTTCTGCCGTATGGATTCCACCTTTTCCTTAAAATAGTCAGCAAAGTCCTGAGCGGAGATGGAGGAAGGAGAGGCAGCTGAGGGTGGTTTGAGTAGAGTATCAAAGACAGAGAACAGTCGGCGTGGGTTAGACTTGTGCATGTTGATTAGTGCAGAAAAGTAGGCTTGTTTAGCTTGCGAGAGGGCAGAGTTGAAACAGGATAGCATAAATTTGTAGTGAAGGAAGTCTGCGAGAGTGTGAGACTTCCTCCAGAGGCGTTCAGAGGAACGAGTGGAGGAATGCAGCATGCGCGTGGGGGAATTTAGCCAGGGTCTAGGGTTAGAAGGGCGAGGGCGGCAGAGAGAAAGGGGGGCATGTAGATCAAGAGACGAGGACAAGACAGAGTTGTACTTTCTGACCAGGTTGTCAGGGTCTGTAGCAGAGCTGAGAGAGGAGAGGGAGGAGTTTAAAGTGGACTCAAAGTCAGGTAAGTGAATAGAGCGCAGGTTTCTGCAGAACCGGGGGGTAGATGGAGGTGGAGAAGGGGAGAAGCGAGATAAAGAGAATGAGATGAGATGATGGTCAGAGAGAGGAAAAGGGGAAATGGAGAAATCAGAGAGAGAGAAGTTTTTAGTGAAAACCAGGTCTAAGTAGTGGCCATCCTTGTGGGTGCTGGCTGCAGTCCACTGTTGAAGGCCAAAAGAAGAGGTAAGAGAAAGAAAGCGGGAAGCCCAAGAGAGAGAGGGGTCATCAATGTGGCAATTGAAGTCCCCAAGGAGAAGAACAGGGGAGTCTGAGGAGAGAAAGAAAGAGAGCCAGGATTCAAAGTGAGAGAGAACGGCAGAAGGGGGATGAGTAGAGGTAGGTGGGCGATAGATGACCGCCACATGAACAGGGAGAGGAGAGAAGATCTGGACAGTGTGAGCCTCAAAGGAGGGAAAAGCAAGAGAGGGGGGAATAGGAAGGGTTCGGTAACGGCAGACAGAGGAGAGCAGGAGCCCCACGCCTCCACCCCTGCCATCATTATGACTGTGATAAGGGCTGCCAACAGAAATGTTGGGGTCCATGACAAATAAAGGGAGTGGGACCCCCCATTAATCCTCCCCCTGTTTGTACCGCCTGCCCACGGTGCAATTGGGCAGTGCATTAGGGGGAGAGAGAAGGTAAAGCCGGGGGTTGGGTAGTTATTTTTCTGGGAGGAAGAGTAATTATGTTCCTTGGAGAGTATGTAATTATGTACCTGGTGGGGAGGTAATTATGTGCCATTGGGGGATGGTACTTATGTGCCTGGTGGAAGGTAGTCGTGTGCCTAGAAAGGGAGGTAGTTATGTGCCTGGGGGAGGTAGTCCTTTTCTATCTTAAGACTGATGTCTCACATCACTAGTAAGGTATCATCGAGGGATTTAAATCCTGTCACACGTTGGTGCTGAGTCATGAGCTATTGGCTTTTAGACTAATGAGTGATGAATATATCAATTTACTGTGCTTTTTCTCTCTATTCCCTTCTCTTCCCATTTACTTGTACAGTATATACAACATAATCTATTACAGTATTCTGTTATCTGCATTTTTGCATCAGGTTATAGTTAGTTATATGTGTAAAATTATTGAGTGAGCTTCTGTTATGACCTGTGCTAATGTTAAAATGGTTTTCTGTTACTTATTGACAGTGATCACTATTCGAACTCTATTTGTCATCTGATTTGAGACAATGTTTCGTGGAATTGTGATGCTCCTTACATTTATAAGAAATTGATTTTGAATTCATTGCTTTTTTTTAATTCTATTTTATTTATATACTAAATTATATTTATATACTAAATTTAATTTTATTAGTTCATTTTCTGTAATCAATATTTTTTCCCCGAAACATAAAATCTTTGTTTGATACAGTTATGTATACTGTATAAGTGGCATTCACCATCCATCAAAACACATTGAGGATGATGTCTCTCCATTAAGATCAAATATAGGTCTTGTAATTTGAACCTTATCTCTGTATATATTATGTATCATTTCTAGTAATGTTTGCTGAGAGATTGTATCTTATCATAGAATCTGTCCCACTCCCTGGACTGCCTGTTGTCATAATGCTTTAACATGATAATTCGAATGTTGACATATTAATACTTTACCCATATGATTAAGGGGGTAATTAATATATGTATCATGCTATGAGTCTCTTTGTAATCTTTAAGTCTGTCCCTCTCCCTGGGCTACCTAGACATGTTTTCAGTGTTGCTCTATCATTTTAGCAAATGTTTATTGCCCACAGCACGTTATACTTATATTCTGTAAATGTATTAATTGTCTTAACTATCAGCCCATTAATACCCTATATAAGATTGGACTGTGTGTGGGGGGAGGTAGTTATGTGTCTAGGAGGGGAGGTCGTTATGTGCCTGGGGGGTAGTTATGTGCCTGGGGGGAGGTAGTTACGTGCCTGGTGGGAGGTAGTTACGTGCCTTGGGATGAGGTAGTTACTGTATGTGCCCCGTGGAGTGTGGGGGGTGGAGATGAGTGTGCCTACCAGCAGCCTTGGAGGATGGAGGGGGCCTGATAGAGATCTGCCAGAGGGTGCCCGCAGTGGTGCCTGTCATAGTGGGCCTGCTGGAGGTGCGAGCTAAAGGGGGCCTCCTTTCCACCAGCCTTCACAGTCTCTCTCTGACAGGCATCTCTGCAGATTTGGCACATGTTAGCGTTGCCGACCAGCCCCATGACTCACTGGACCCAGGACAGAAGTCACAGCTGTCCCCCCTGCCATCGACCATGACTGTGATATATTTATAGAGTGTATTGGAGTGTAACAGAGTCTGAAAACTACATGTGGTTTGTTATTGAGACGGAAGAAATAGGTACCATTTCCCTTTCTATAGTACGTCTATGAGATTGCGCAAAGGAGCCAGCAGACTGAAGAACTGGGTGATAATTAGAGAGACGCAGAACATTAATCTTGGCCTTCCACTTTATTTCAATGGTAAATCTCCCCATACACTTAACTATAGGAGAGAAATCAGAAGATCTTTGAGACGGGGAAAGAGCTATTGTTGTCATGAACAGTTTACTGCGCTTTCTTTTTTATGATACCAAATAACATGATTGCTTTTTTGGTATCTTGATGAACATAACTATGCCTGATAATATATCTAAGAAGGACTGGAACTAAAATTAAGGGCTCATGTACAAATTGTTTCTTAAATATACCTTTGTTTAAACTATGTGGTAAATAAACGATTTTTTTTTAGTTCCCTCTCCTATTTTGTTCTTTTTTTCTTATTCTCTCTTAGTTTCCCATTTCTAAGAAGACATTCTAAATACTTAAGTAGTGCAGCCATTGTTTAATCTCTTATTTATTTTTTGTTTGGAGCTTTGGAGAATGAGACAGAGAGAGACAGAGAGAAAGAGAGATGGAGACAGTCTCTGGCATGTTTTTTGTTTGGAGTGAGAGAGCGAGAGAGAACGAGGGAGCGAGCGAGAGAGAGCGAGAGAGAGAGAGAGAGAGCGAGAGAGAGAGAGAGAGAGCCCCTGGCATGTGTTTTCTTTGGAGCTTTGGAGAAAGAGAAAGAGAGAAAGAGTCCCTGGCATGTGTTTTCTTTGGAGAAAGAGAAAGAGAGAGAGAGACAGACAGACAGTCCCTGGCATGTATATGTCAGGGTCAAGGCTGGGGAGAGAAGGCACAGCCTGGGTGTTACAGGTACTGCACAGATGTAGCCAGACTCACTATTTTTAGCCCGAGCAAGTTGCAGTAATGCAACCGCGGTGGTCCCAACGTTGGAGAAATAACTCTGCTGGAGGACCGATCTAGAAGCATGAACCCTCTCTGTAGCACAACTGCGGCTCACACTGTCTCTGTTCCACAGACTTTCACTTTTTTGGCCATGCCTCCGGAGACAGTGAATCCTGCTACATCTGTACACTGTAGGTTGTGAGAGTGAGCTTTCTAGATGTCAGTCTGGGGGGGAAGGGTTGAAATGTGAGCGTTATTAATGTACCTGTTTGGAAGTGACAATTTCAACCCTACCTTCCCTGTCCTGAAACAGGAATGTCTGTTTCTGTTGCCCCCTTTTCCTCCCCCCCCCCTTTTTTTTTTTCTTTGCAGCTCCGCCTGCTAGCCCTTTATTTAATGTTGTTTTCCCTGCAGTTATAATTCCCAGTGCAGGTGGAAATGGATACATTTAGCTATGTTCTCATCTTCTAGCTTGCTGGAGTTGGTTGCCGTGACAACCCCTGTAATTCCCCTGGCAAAGTGGACTTTCCCACTGTTTCCTGTCTGTATTCACAGTTTACTCAGCCCTGTCTCTCTTCCTGTGACATACTTCCCTTAATCTTTCTTTTCTATCTCAGCAGGCTAAGTAAGCACTACTCATGCCTTCCACCTCTTGGTAAGAGTATCGTTTTTTACTTTTTCCCCACTATAAACACCCTCACTGTAGAGAAGCCCGCTCACACTACACCACCATCTGCAGGTAACTTTGTATATCTGCTGCTTTCCAATAAAGTGAAGAAAAGACAAAGAACTTGTGGTGCTTCTAAAAGGAACTAGTTAAGCTGTCTGGCCATACTATATCTGCATATTCCCTGTGGCTCCAGAATATTCCCTGTTATGCTATTTAATGTTGTATATAGCTTGGTAGGGTAGGTTGTTATAGATGGTAATGTTTGTTATAGATACAATTTTTAAAAAAAACTAGGAATATATATTTAAATAATTAATAAACATATATATTTAATGCATTAATTCTTATTTCATTATTATACTATTTTAATTTTGAAGAAAAAAATGGAGCTTGCTGTATGTTGAGCAGGCTTGCCATATAGTTCTGGATGATATGTGCAGGTGGTTGAGAGAGACAGGGGTGTCATTTATGCTGCCCCCCTTGATCGTGAGTACAAGGCGGTATGATACTGCTAGGCTTGTTTCGGCTTGTGGTGATTTTGGTGTTTTAAGGGCATGACAAGCCTTATTGTTTATTGGTTTATTATAAGGAATTTTTTTAAGCTGTGTTCTATTTCGGTGTCCTGTCCTTATTTACGTATTCTAGGAGACAAATGCTTAATTGAGGGTTATTTTTATAGCAAGGTGCCTGTCTATGCTGCGGTAGTCAGGAAAGAATGAGCGAGAGACTGAGAATATGTAGGTATGACTTAAATCAGGCCTGTAAAACACAGAATAGCTTAGGAGCCAATTCTTAAGTCTGACTGCAAGACTCTTTTCTCCTTTCCCAACATCAGGGTGGCAGAAGAAAAATAGAAAAAATAAAATAGTCACTATAACCTATCTTTACACTTTTTGGAGATTTCCTTATTAAAAATTGAAAATGTCGATGGTATCACTTACACGCCCCCCCCCCGCTGCCCCCCACAACTCCCCCGACCATCACCTCTCCTCCCCAGCGCACCCCTCCCTCTCCCCAAGTTAGTGTAAGTATATCTATGTACTCCTGTTCTTTTAAAGATTAGGATTTGCCTCCTAAAAATCTCCTGGTAAATACTGTAGAGTAATAAGAATAAACAGAGCCTTAATTTAATATGAGATCACAACTGGAATCCCATTCACAATCTCATGGATGGATAATAGCATCCTCCTGGGAACACAGCCCAGCAAACACAGCAAGCGCTGATAAGAACTGCGCACTGGGTGCCAACTCCTCATGTTGGCCTCGCTCCACATTGTCACCAGGTGATGTCACCAGGAGTCCTGTCTAGAGTGTCCCTCTCAGATGTTGCTGTGACCGGATGATCTCTTATTCCCAAAAGTTTAGCCCGACGCGTTTCACACTATTGACCATAATTACTAAGAAGTCCCCTGCCATAAGATACCTTCAATGGACTGTAATGTGTCTTGCAGCACCGTAAGGTGTATTATGGCAGAAGGCTGCTTAGTAAATATGGCCCTAAATGCTTACAGATTGATTTTCTTAGTCACAGGCACAAATTACACCCTCCTTTCCCCCCCCCCCCCCCAGCCACAGTGCAGAATGTTGTTTTTTTTATCTGTACCAATTGCAGTATATTAAAACAAGGTTTCCTGTTTATCTGTAAGATCTGCTTTGATTTACGCAGCTGTGTGTAATTGTGTCCTGCAGTCCCTCCTAGGACAAAGTAACCTAGAATAGTGGCATGTTTAGCTGACTAACACCTTTAATGAAAAAAGTATCTGTATTTTAACATTAGCATGATAAGCAAATGCTTTAGAGCACGGTCTCAAACTCAGTCCTCAAGGGCCACCAACAGGCCAGGTTTTATGAATTTCCCTGCTTCAGCACAGGTGGCTCAATCAGTGACACTGATTGTGCCATCTGTGCTGAAGCAGGGATATCCATAAAAGCTGACCTGTTGGTGGCCATTGAGGACTGAGTTTGAGACCCATGCTCTAGAGGAATTTACAATCTTTACCTAAAGTCGTTTGCTGATAAGACTATTTGTCAACTATTAAATCTACAGGGATATTGTGATCTTTGTTTTGTTCATTGTTCTAGAAGTAATTATGATGCTCTCATTACTCATATAGATAAACATTAGTAGCTGGAATGCATGAATTTAGTAGAACCAAAGAAGCATTCATGTTTTACTTTAAAGGTGATCAAATCTTTCTAAGGAATCCTAATATACTGATACGTTGTTTTAAAAAAATAGCTTTTTAGACCTTTTACATGAAACCACCCCTTTAGCTATTGTACACATATATTGCCATGTTTCTTACATTACTAAGTAGTGCTAACCAACCTTTAAATGAGACAAACATATAACTGAATGTTGTGATCAAAAGTCTTTTTCTTTAACTAATGGAGCATATCAGCAGGACGTTAGGGAATGGGATGAGTATGCTGATTTTCTAATACTGTCATCTTTATAATATTGAAATATCTTACAGTATCTGCTAGTGTTCATATGTAAGAAATACTCCAAAAGACCAACTAAAAATGTGTATCTTAGACAGGGTTCCAAAACAGACAAGCAAAGTCAACATCTGAAGCAAAATACACCACCTCCAACATATCAAATCCAGCATCCATTTATTGACATAAACACTGAATGGTAATAATTATTCATTGCATTACTACCATAGTAACAGCATACCGTACAGAATGTGCATCCCCTCCTTTGTTCCTTACATCCTCTTCCAAAGCAAACCGGAATAGTGTTATTACCCCGATCTTGGCAAGATACCCAATCCATTTATGCTTCATTTGTTCAACTACGGTTCTACTCTTGAAACAGTTCCTTTACAAATATGGTTGTCAGCTTAGTAGGATCAATTCCCATCATAATTAGGTTTTCTGACTTCTTTGAACTTGCTCTACCAAAGTACCTATGTCAGCATGTTAGAAATAGCTTTCATCTGTGATTGGGAATAGAGAATGTCTACTTTACAAATGGAAACGGACTTACAATTTCTCTTACATAGATGTCATTACGTGAGGCATGTTTGCATAGTGTGCATGTTCTTAGAAACAGCTACAATCTGATTATCTACTCCTGCTAGGGCTGTGGGTGAAACATTCTGTACTTTATAACTGCATAACAATGTGGTTCTTTAATTATATTGACATTGGTTAACATCTAGTGTTGTTTGAATATTTGTGCCATTTTAATGTAACTTTTATTTTGCCGGATGAGGGTCAGGGAATGTCCCAAGATTCAGCCACTGATACCCGAGTGTTAGGTTACGTTTTCACTCATTAATACTGTAGGACTGACAGCAGCCAGGGCTTTCACAGAGCTGCATTCACAATCTAAGTGCAAGAAAAGGACTTCCACTTCTGTTCCCGATTAGAGATGGGCGAATACGCCCAAATCCGTTTCCCGGATTTTCTCACATTTTCAAGCCAAAATCCATATCACAGTGAAAAATCCGCAGACAGATTTGGTCGATTTTTAATCTGTGCAGATTCAACAAAAAAACGCCATTAGATACAACCCGTGGACGGATTTGTAGAATTCAATCCGCGGATTCAGCAATCCGTAGGCGGATACTCAAGAATTCCCCAACAAATTGCTGAATCCGTGGATTGGATTCCACAAATCCGTCCAAGGGTTGCGCAATCCGCGGAGTTTATTGGTAATTATCATTTTAAAATCCGCAAAACGCAAAGTCGCCCTTTTTGAGAGTGATCTGCTGAAATCCGCAGATCAAAGGAACCGGACGATCGGCTGCGGATCCAACTTGGCCCATCCCTATTCCCGATGGCAGGTTATCACTGCAGCTGCGATCACATGGCCGCGTGTGTGTGATATGTCTGTACAGTCCTTTTGTAATTAACAATTTTTTTTATTTTAAAAGTTTCAACCGCCTTAATAATATTTGTGTTTTTTCCATCTTTGTCCATTTGCCGTTTGTAAGCATTTGCAATCAGCTTCATTCCAAATAGTGATAGCATTAGTCATGGACCCTAATCCATGCCTTCACGTTCTGTACTTAATTACAAGAGTTAACGTCTGATAAAAATAACAGTGCAGTTGTGCAATTCCATGGTATTAGATTTAGTTTTGACTTACACGTTTCCATTTGGAGAACTTGAAAGTATTTGCAGATGATATTAATAACCAGTATACTGATTGGAAGAAATGCAAAACCTGCTGGTCCCATAAAAAAAATAATATGACTCGTAGCATGCGTTATTTAGCTAAATATAATATATTGCCTTTTTTGCAAATCCCAAAGCATGTCAAATTGCTCAATTTTACATGATCTTCATATAACTATATTTTGTAATTGATTAGATAACACACTTAGAAAAGGTTGGTATCCCCTCTCGTGTCTTTATAATGTACACAGGGGGCACATGGCAGGAGAGGTAAATGTTATCTGAAGAAAAAATATATTCATGTGTGCTCGGTTGCCACTGAATCTTGCGGTGATAGGGAACCAAGGGGCGTGGGAGACAAAGTGAAGTGGTAGTGGAGATGCCAAACAAGGAATAGAGAGGACGGGGTTAGATAGTGATGATGTGAGGGTGATAGTATAGGCTGGTGAGGGTACAGCAGTATACCTCAAAGAAATATTAAACTTTTATGACATGAACCGCAACTGAGAATGAACAGTGTAGGAACAATAGTGTACTCTTATGTATACATGAAGCAACAGATGAAGCCTCTTAGTGTATAAATTGCAAACAACTCTAAAAAGGTATGTATGTACCCACTAATGTTGATACTGACAGTCAGAAAGTCAAAGTTAAATCATAAAAAATGTCCCATCAGATGGAGAGTTTCTTGCTATGATAGCGGCCACAGGATACAGAGGATAACCATTCCCATAGATGCAAACCTTGCAATGAATGAAAAAAGAGGGGCGCGTGTATAGCAAGTTCATACAATGTATAATAGTAGCAAGGGATAGCCAGTACAATATAAAACAAAATCAAGGACTTTGCCTGAGCTTAGAAGTAGTTGTAGAGCATGTTCAGGGAGGGTGGTGTCCCGCACTCAGCCTGCTGCTGATGTCAATCCTCCATGGCCTGGAGTGGAAGCCGATTAGGGAGCCGATGTTGTGCGAAAAAGTGAATTGTTAAGATATTGGAATATAAAATATCATACTTTCTTAATTCAAAAATCAATTAAACATCCTTATTTATTTTTAACCTTATTTTTTAAAAACCTTTATTAAAAACATGTCTAAACCTGTAATGAACCTAAAAATGAATTTCTGTTAGTAAATAAATACAATATGCAAGGCCACTGATCTCTAATCTAGTTCTTAGAGATCAGTGGTCTTGCATATTTACTAGCCCCAGGCACCTCTCACCACCTCTACAGACTGTAGCAAGAGCTTTTTCTTTCCCTTCACCCTCCCCCATTTTCCCCTTTTATTATTAAATAAATACAATACAATGAAGTACAAGCCTATGACCAATGATTTGTGTCTATATTCTGCTGGTATGAAATGACCTAGAGTCTTCATAGTAATTCTCCAAACTACAAATTTCACCGATGAGTTAACTCATATCCCTTAGGCTTTGGTCCCGCTGTGTCCGGCGGTGCGCTCGGCCGCGTGCGCGTTCCTCACCAGCAGGGGTATCCTTCCGAGCCGGTCCCAGTCCCCCCTCGCTGCACGGCTCACAACGCGCTGTGACGCGTCAGCCGCCAGGGGATGCAAGAAAATTGCGATCCCGAGCAGTGACGCATCACGTGGTGCGCTGATGAGCCTATCAGCGGTGGGAGCGGGAGCTGTCAGAGAGCTTCCTCCACAAGGTAGGGGTGTGTGTGTGTGTGTGTGTGTGTGTGTGTGTGTGTGTGTGTGTGTGTGTGTGTGTGTGTGTGGACCGGGGGGAGGGATCAGAACAGAGAGGAGGGCATTTGTGTGGGGGAGCTGCTTACCTTCCAGCATACAGCCGGCAGCAGCTCCCTCCTGCAGCCCGGGAGACTGACCTCCACTGCAGCCATCCGCTGGAGGGGAGGGTGGGTGGTATCGGACGGGAGCAGCAGAGGGCATGTGTAGGGGGGAAGTAGCACAGAGAGCAGCAGAGGGCATGTGGGGGGTCCCCACTGCAGCCCTCCGCTCAAACCACGCACCCCGGCCGCCGCTCCTGCTCCCTACAGACCGCATATAGCGGTCAAGTGCCTCTCCACGCGCCACCTGTCTGCAGTGCGGGCGCGTGGTGTGAGGCAGCGGGGCCTTAGCCTTATGGTCTGGTCAGGCTCCTCATCACTGATCCTTCCTGGAGTACTATCAAGACTAACAAGGTTTCAGTTCATATACGGACCCCCAGTGTTTCTATTGGGGTAATCGGTTTTCATCTCATATCATATGTTCAGCCTGGTAGGAGTTCTCGAGTGACGCAAACCGTAAACCGGATATTGTTACCCGCAACGCCACTTACGGTGTACCGGAGTTCACATCCGTGGACGAAGCAGTTCGCCAGCCACAGCTCCAGTGAAGAGCTCTCTCCCCTCTGAGTACACCGCCCAGAGTGATCAGCGCTGCATCGGACACAATAGTGGGGCATAACATCGGCTCCAACTCCAGGCAACGGAGGATTTTCATCAGCAGCAGGCTGAGTGCGGGACACCACCCCCCCTGAACAGGCTCAACAACTATTTCTCAGCTCAGGCAATGTCCTTGTTTTTGTTTTATATTGTACTGGCTACCCCTTGCTACCATTATACATTTTATGAACTTGCTATACACGCGCCCCTCTTTTTTTCATTCACTTAAATATTATCTGAACAGAAGTGGTGGATTCTCCTTTCCTGTATGCATCATTGGGGTGGGCTTCATGATCAGATGATCACATGATCACAATTGCAAAAGTCCAATGTTACCCGTGCACTGGGCCGGCAGCAATGGGGATACATATTCAAGGTCTTGCAATGCCATCCATCAGACACGATTGTGACTTTGTCAGTCTCATCTGATCTTGAGGAATCTTGAATTTTAGTACTACATATGTTTTCGACTTTTTGGGGGGGGAAGGGGAAATGTTGAAAGACAGAAAAGGAAGGAGTCCCACCTAGTTTAGGAAAGAGAGATAATAAAAAAAGAGAATTTGAGCTTTGTCTGGCTTTAGCTGCTATTCAAGTTATTGGCAGATAATGCCGGATTGCGCTTGAACACCGACCTATCATCAAAGTTTAGTGATCCCAGTGACAGCGATATAGGAACACCCTACTTTTTGCTATATCTATTACATATAGAGAAGTTGATTTAAGTCTAAAAGCCAGACCCGGGCCCTTCATCTTCCTGTGCATTAGAGACTAACATTTTAGTCCAGCTTGGATTCATTGGCCCCTCCTTAATACGCTGTGAAGCCGTCGTCATCTAGCTCAGGAATATTGCAGCTTCGTTCATTTGTAATCTGACAGAGCAAGGTGGGCACTAGGGGCAATTGTGCAGAGCATTGTATATCAATGTGCAGAGTATTGTATATCAATGTGCAGAGCATTGTATATCAATGTGACAGTGCATTGTATATCAATGTGCAAAGCATTGTATATCAGTGACAGAGCATTGTATATCAATTGTGCAGAGCATTGTATATCAGTGACAGAGCATTGTATATCAATGTTACAGAGCATTGTATATCAGTGACAGAGCATTGTATATCAATGTGACAGAGCATTGTATATCAATGTGCAGAGCATTGTATATCAATGTGACAGAGCATTGTATATCAATGTGACAGAGTATTGTATATCAATGTGACAGAGCATTGTATATCAATGTGACAGAGCATTGTATATCAATGTGACAGAGTATTGTATATCAATGTGACAGAGTATTGTATATCAATGTGACAGAGTATTGTATATCAATGTGACAGAGCATTGTATATCAATGTGACAGAGCATTGTATATCAATGTGACAGAGTATTGTATATCAATGTGACAGAGTATTGTATATCAATGTGACAGAGCATTGTATATCAGTGACAGAGCATTGTATATCAATGTGACAGAGTATTGTATATCAATGTGACAGAGCATTGTATATCAATGTGACAGAGCATTGTATATCAATGTGACAGAGTATTGTATATCAATGTGGCAGAGCATTGTATATCAGTGACAGAGCATTGTAAATCAATGTGCAGAGCATTGTATATCAATGTGACAGAGCATTGTATATCAATGTGACAGAGCATTGTATATCAATGTGACAGAGTATTGTATATCAATGTGGCAGAGCATTGTATATCAATGTGCAGAGCATTGTAAATCAATGTGCAGAGCATTGTATATCAATGTGGCAGAGCATTGTATATCAGTGACAGAGCATTGTATATCAATGTGACAGAGCATTGTATATCAATGTGACAGAGCATTGTATATCAATGTGACAGGGCATTGTATATCAGTGACAGAGCATTGTATATCAATGTGACAGAGCATTGTATATCAATGTGACAGAGCATTGTATATCAATGTGACAGAGCATTGTATATCAGTGACAGAGTATTGTATATCAATGTGACAGAGCATTGTATATCAATGTGACAGAGCATTGTATATCAATGTGACAGAGTATTTTAGATCAATGTGCAGAGCATTGTATATCAATGTGACAGAGTATTGTATATCAATGTGACAGAGTATTGTATATCAGTGACAGGGCTTTGTATATCAATGTGACAGAGCATTGTATATCAGTGACAGAGCATTGTATATCAATGTGCAGAGCATTGTATATCAATGTGACAGAGTATTGTATATCAATGTGACAGAGTATTGTATATCAATGTGACAGAGTATTGTATATCAATGTGCAGAGCATTGTATATCAATGTGACAGAGTATTGTATATCAGTGACAGAGCATTGTATATCAGTGACAGAGCATTGTATATCAGTGACAGGGCATTGTATATCAGTGACAGGGCATTGTATATCAGTGACAGAGCATTGTATATCAATGTGACAGAGCATTGTATATCAATGTGCAGAGCATTGTATATCAATGTGACAGAGCATTGTATATCAATGTGACAGAGCATTGTATATCAATGTGACAGAGTATTGTATATCAATGTGACAGAGCATTGTATATCAATGTGACAGAGTATTGTATATCAATGTGCAGAGCATTGTATATCAATGTGACAGAGTATTGTATATCAGTGACAGAGCATTGTATATCAATGTGACAGAGTATTGTATATCAATGTGACAGAGCATTGTATATCAGTGACAGAGCATTGTATATCAATGTGACAGAGTATTGTATATCAGTGACAGAGCATTGTATATCAATGTGACAGAGCATTGTATATCAATGTGACAGAGCATTGTATATCAATGTGACAGAGTATTGTATATCAGTGACAGAGCATTGTATATCAGTGACAGAGCATTGTATATCAGTGACAGAGCATTGTATATCAGTGACAGAGCATTGTAAATCAATGTGACAGAGCATTGTAAATCAATGTGACAGAGCATTGTAAATCAATGTGACAGAGCATTGTATATCAGTGACAGAGCATTGTATATCAATGTGACAGAGCATTGTAAATCAATGTGACAGAGCATTGTAAATCAATGTGACAGAGCATTGTATATCAGTGACAGAGCATTGTATATCAATGTGACAGAGCATTGTATATCAATGTGACAGAGTATTGTAAATCAATGTGCAGAGCATTGTATATCAATGTGGCAGAGCATTGTATATCAATGTGCAGAGCATTGTAAATCAATGTGCAGAGCATTGTATATCAATGTGACAGAGCATTGTATATCAATGTGACAGAGCATTGTATATCAATGTGACAGAGCATTGTATATCAATGTGCAGAGCATTGTATATCAGTGACAGAGCATTGTATATCAATGTGACAGAGCATTGTATATCAGTGACAGAGCATTGTATATCAATGTGCAGAGCATTGTATATCAGTGACAGAGCATTGTATATCAATGTGACAGAGCATTGTATATCAATGTGACAGAGCATTGTATATCAATGTGACAGAGCATTGTATATCAGTGACAGAGCATTGTATATCAATGTGCAGAGAATTGTATATCAATGTGACAGAGCATTGTATATCAATGTGACAGAGTATTGTATATCAATGTGACAGAGCATTGTATATCAATGTGACAGAGTATTGTATATCAATGTGCAGAGCATTGTATATCAGTGACAGAGCATTGTATATCAATGTGACAGAGCATTGTATATCAATGTGACAGAGCATTGTATATCAATGTGACAGAGCATTGTATATCAATGTGCAGAGCATTGTATATCAATGTGCAGAGCATTGTATATCAGTGACAGAGCATTGTATATCAATGTGACAGAGCATTGTATATCAATGTGACAGAGTATTGTATATCAATGTGACAGGGCATTGTATATCAGTGACAGAGCATTGTATATCAATGTGACAGAGTATTTTAGATCAATGTGCAGAGCATTGTATATCAATGTGACAGAGCATTGTATATCAATGTGACAGAGCATTGTATATCAATGTGACAGAGTATTTTAGATCAATGTGCAGAGCATTGTATATCAATGTGACAGAGCATTGTATATCAGTGACAGGGCTTTGTATATCAATGTGACAGAGCATTGTATATCAATGTGACAGAGCATTGTATATCAATGTGACAGGGCATTGTATATCAATGTGACAGAGCATTGTATATCAGTGACAGAGTATTGTATATCAATGTGACAGAGTATTTTAGATCAATGTGCAGAGCATTGTATATCAGTGACAGGGCATTGTATATCAATGTGACAGAGCATTGTATATCAGTGACAGGACATTGTATATCAATGTGACAGAGTATTGTATATCAGTGACAGAGCATTGTATATCAATGTGACAGAGCATTGTATATCAATGTGCAGAGCATTGTATATCAATGTGACAGAGTATTGTATATCAATGTGACAGAGTATTGTATATCAATGTGCAGAGCATTGTATATCAATGTGACAGAGTATTGTATATCAATGTGCAGAGCATTGTATATCAATGTGCAGAGCATTGTATATCAATGTGACAGAGTATTGTATATCAGTGACAGAGCATTGTATATCAATGTGACACAGCATTGTATATCAATGTGACAGAGTATTGTATATCAGTGACAGAGCATTGTATATCAGTGACAGAGCATTGTATATCAATGTGACAGAGCATTGTATATCAATGTGACAGAGCATTGTATATCAATGTGACAGAGTATTGTATATCAATGTGACAGAGCATTGTATATCAATGTGACAGAGTATTGTATATCAATGTGCAGAGCATTGTATATCAATGTGACAGAGCATTGTATATCAATGTGACAGAGTATTGTATATCAGTGACAGAGCATTGTATATCAGTGACTGGACATTGTATATCAATGTGACAGAGCATTGTATATCAGTGACAGAGCATTGTATATCAGTGACTGGACATTGTATATCAATGTGACAGAGTATTGTATATCAGTGACAGAGCATTGTATATCAAAGTGACAGAGTATTGTATATCAGTGACAGAGCATTGTATATCAGTGACTGGATATTGTATATCAATGTGACAGAGTATTGTATATCAGTGACAGAGCATTGTATATCAGTGACTGGACATTGTATATCAATGTGACAGAGTATTGTATATCAGTGACTGGACATTGTATATCAATGTGACAGAGTATTGTATATCAGTGACTGGACATTGTATATCAATGTGACAGAGCAGGACTTTGACAAAAATTGTTCGTGCAAAGATGGATCCCAGCAGGCCAGGAGACATATGAAATGTGTCTCACTACACAGGCAGGAAAGTTGCAATCACTATTTGTTATAGAAACACCATATCACTGCTACAGGTGTATCGGGCTTCAGTGCATCCACAAGTGTGATATGTTGTGGCATAAAGTGTGATTAACTGCACCAAGATTAACACTGAATCCTATGGTAACTGTTAAATTCTGAGTTATATTGGGATCTCTTGTGAAGTTTGGGAGAACATTACCATGTGATACAGCACATCTATATACCCGAATTGATGTTTAATTATGTTAATAGAAAGTAATGTAGATTGCACACTAGAAAAGACAAATCTTTGAAGTATACATCAAGTTAAGAAAGTTACATTAAAACTCAGTCCCTTTTTTTACATTTTTGCCCAGGGCCTCATTCTTATAGAATTATTTTGATAAATTGGGAGCACTGGCAGATAAATGGCAGATGAGGTTTAATAATAATAAACGTATGCTTATGCATCTGAGTAAGTTTGAAGTTATGAAGACTACATACAAACGTAATTGGACAAAATGAGGTCAATATCTAAAGATTCAGGAATGATTATGGGTGAGAGCTCAATGTTTGGCCACATCTTGAAAAGCTACGAATAAAATGCTAAGTAGAAGGGAGGGAGCAAAATATATTATGCAAGGAAACACGCTAGATGTGATCCCTATGCAAGAAAAAAGGAATTGTATTGGTGGTATACAGTATTCGGTTCTAATAGAAAATGGTATATCCAAAAGTTATAGTAAGAGGTAGTTTAGTTGTTGGTGGTTTCCTTAATCATAGGAGTTCTTCCCATACTCCAGTTATGTGTAGTCAGCAAATATCTAAAAAGAGAAAAAGTGCACACACAGCAGCCTCTATGGTGTAGTACAAAGAAAAAGAAACAAGCGCAAAAAACTGTGAGTGGGAAGGATACGTTATAGTTCCAAATATGAGTTTCCTTGATGGGTGCCGCACCGGATAGCAAATGGGTTCGTTCTGGGCCACTTGAGTAGTTGAGGAAAAAGGGTTACAAATGCGCACAATCTCATCCGAATATAAGGGAAAAAGGGAAAAAAAGCACACAATAGTGTAATACTGTAAATATAGTTGGAGCAGAAAAGGTATTGCACTCACATTTGACGAAGTCAAGCGGACATTTCGGTTGCTAAGTTTAACCACACTGCTGTTGTAGATTCTCTGTTGCCAGGGCACCTCTAGTGATGTATACCGTCTCCAGTCGCAGGACTCGCAGTATCATGCAGGATCACCGGTAACAGGATATTCTCAATGGAACAAATAAAAACCACAAATAGTGTAACACTGTATATGTGGGTATTTGTAGAATGGTAATGGTGTAGTACCTTTAATTAAAAGTTGGAATGAAAAAATAAAGTAATGAACTCACAAGAATAAAGTCTTTTCAGCTTATCTGTGTTAGGTTCCTGTTGAAGTCTGACGGGACCTGTGCGTCTACCTCAAAAATGCCTCAGACAAGGTTTAAATACCATTGTATTAACCCCTCAGTGTGTTTTCTTAACAACGTATGATAAACTGGGTATTAAACACTTTTTAGTGAATTTTAAGGTTCTAGATGCAAAAAGAGCACTAATATGTTAATTGAATATATGTACAGTTAGGTCCATAAATAATTGGACACTGACACAATTTTCATAATTTTGGCTCTTTATGCCACCACAATGGATTTGAAATGAAACAACCGAGATGCAATAGAAGTGCAGACTTTCAGCTTTAAATCAAGGGTTGAACAAAAATATAGTATGAAACGTTTAGGAATTGCAACCATTTTCATACACAGTCCCCTTATTTCAGGGGCTCAAATGTAATTGGACAAATTAACACAATCACAAATAAAATGTTCATTTTTAATACTTTGTCGAGAATCCTTTGCAGGCAATTACTTCTTGAAGTCTGGAACGCATGGACATCACCAAACACTGGGTTTCCTCCTTTGTGATGCTTTGCCAGGCCTTTACTGCAGCTGTCTTCAGTTGTTGTTTGTTTGTGGGTCTTCTGCCTCAAGTTTTGTCTTCAGCAAGTGAAATGCATGCTCAATCGGGTTGAGATCAGGTGATTGACTCGGCCATTGCAGAATATTCCACTTCTTTGCCTTAAAAAACTCCTGGGCTGCTTTCCCAGTATGTTTTGGGTCATTGTCCATCTGTAAAGTGAAGCGCTGTCCAATCAACTTCGCTTAATTTGGCTGAATCTGAGCAGACAATATATCCCTCTAAACTTCAGAATTCATCCGGCTGCTTCTGTCTTCTGTCACATCATCAATAAACACTAGTGACCCAGTGCCATTGTAAGCCATGCCTGCCCATGCCATCCACCGTGTTTTACAGATGATGTGGTATGCTTCGGATCATGAGCCGTTCCAAGCCTTCTCCATACATTTTTCTTCCCATCATTCTGGTATAAGTTGATCTTAGTTTCATCTGTCCAAAGAATGCTGTTCCAGAACTGGGCTGGCTTTTTTAGATATTGTTTGGCAAAGTCTAATCTGGCCTTTCTATTCTTGAGGCTTATGAATGGTTTGCACCTTGTGGTGAACCCTCTGTATTTGCTCTCCTGAAGTCTTCTCTTTATGGTAGACTTGGATAATGATATGCCTACCTCCTGGAGAGTGTTCTTCACTTGGCTGGATGTTGTGAAGGGGTTTTTCTTTACCATGGAAAGGATCCTACGATCATCCACCACTGTTGTCTTCCGTGGACATCCAGGCCTTTTTGTGTTGCAGAGCTCACCAGTGCGTTCTTTTTCTCAGAATGTACCAAAATGTTGAATTGGCCACTCCTAATGTTCCTGCTATCTCTCTGATGGATTTTCTTTTTTTTTGCAGCCTAAGGATGCCCTGTTTCACTTGTATTAAGAACTCCTTTGACCGCATGTTGTGAGTTCACAGCAACAGCTTCCAAATGCGAATGCCACACCTGGAATCAACTCCAGACCTTTTACCTGCTTTATTGATAATGAAATAACGAAGGAACAGTCCACGCCTGTCCATGAAACAGCTTTTGAGTCAATTGTCCAATTACTTTTGGTCCCTTGAAAAAGATGGGGGCTACATATTAAAGAGATGTAATTCTTAAACCACTCCTCCAATTTGGATGTGAATACCCTCAAATTAAAGCTGATAGACTGCACTTTAAGCCCATATTATTTAACTGTAACTTGAATTTATTTTGGTACACAGCCGAAATAACAAAATTTGTATCAGTGTCTAATTATTTCCGGACCTAACTGTAGCTTTTAAGCACAGCATGGGACTAGCAAAGCAAGTACAAACCACTCACAGACATATTTCAACCTTCATGGGTATCATCAGTGTGAGGTTGGTTTATACTTGCTTTTAAATATTTCTAGGCTTGGTAGGTTTACCATATACATTTTAAGTTATGGTGGGTGAAAAAGGTGACAAACAACCTCCACCTTTAGCATATAGCCAATAAAAGATATCACTTGTGAGCACATTCACGTCTTAGACAGGTCTGCAACCCCTGCCTTTCAACCATTATCACCAAGCATTCAGTGCTCCCACTGCAGCAAGGGATTCTGGGAAATGACATGCAAATGAGCACACAATGTGTCACCTTTTGCCTGGAATATCCATTCACATGGATCCCATTTAAGCTGATGCATCGCCGTTAACACAGCTTTTAAGCATAGCATGGGACTAGCAAAGCAAGTACAAACCACTCACAGATATGTTTCAACATTGATGGGTATCATCAGTGTGAGGTTGGTTTATTTGCTTTGCTAGTCCCATGCTGTGCTTAAAAGCTGTGTGAGGCAACACTGCCTAAATACAGGAAGTGCAGTGCCTTAAATACAGATCCAGTAGGAACCACCCGTGCCTCTGATTGGACACAAGGCCTGATTACACTACCTTCTTTGACACAATGCACTGCAATGAGTGGGGGGAACCCATAATTACTCCTGGCAAACCTACCCTTACTAGGCATTAATGCCAGGATGAGAGCAGACCTATAGCCCAAAGCAGGTTTAACACATGGGGGTAGAGCCACAGAAGTCAGTAACATTTTGCCTACTAACGGTACATAAATAGGTAGCGTCCGTTCATTTTTCTCAATTTAACCAGTATCCTCAAATATACTGATATGCAAAAACAATGGCCAATCACCAACCTTGCATCGTTTTGTTAGCTGCATGATTGAGGATTATCGTTGTGCTGAGAAGCGTTAATCAATGCACTGCACAGGCGCATTGGGGCAAATTAACGCACATGCGTTACACTCGTGTTACACGTTTCTTATCTAACAAATGCCCATGAGAACATTGTAAATTAAAATAAATACACATTACATACTGAATTACCCCACCATATCAGCAAGATGGTTGAACTGTTGACATCGCTGAGCAGGTATCCACCTCTGCTGCTGTAACAGGTGCTCCTGCTTCTGATGCTCAAAAAACTTGCAAGGGAACAATTCACCCATTACATTAAGTGGCACCAGGTTATATTTTAACATGGAGGAAAGGACATTTTAGCAAAAAAAATATGGTTCTTTACAGACTATGATGACAGATACAGTAGATTCATGTAAGCAAAGATTGGATACATTTTTACAAAGGTGTTCACTATACCAAATAAGTTGGGGTTACCATACGTCTATTTTCCCAGACATGTCCAGCTTCTTAATATGAAATCTCCGTCCGGGAAGAGTTTTTAAAGACCCTATTTCCTTGATTGTACGACGCCATTGATTCTAAGACGCACCCTTGATTTAATAAAAAAAAATGTTGGGGGGAAACCCCCACTATATTAAATGTGCATGTGACAGTAGGGGTAGCGGGAATCACAAAACTGGGATGAAACCCAGCTAGCTACCCCTAAATCCATGTAACTTGGCCACCTATGTAAGGCTTATTTTGGCCAAATGTACTTTAATATCTGGGGGAGAACAGGGAATGTATAATGCACTATGTATGTCAGCCAAAAGCACTTTATTCCCTGTAAATGCAATCCCCCAGTTTAGTGAATCAACATTGTTCTGTGATGGGATTTAGGAGTCAGCCCTGTAAAGTGTAAATTGGATAATGTGACTGTATGTGCTCATTTCTCAGATAGCAGACTTGTAATGTGATTTGCATGTGTACATTTCTATGGAAGGGACTCTGTGATTTAATCAGCTGAGGTTCCTACAGAGAAATGTGTATTGAGACAAAGGCTGGGAGCGTGGAGGTGTTAAAGACATTTGATGAGTGGGAAAGAGTGGACAATCAGGTCTGCTCTGATTGGCTAGCAGCCCCTGCCCCATGTAAAGGATAGCCACAGAGGGCTATATAAGGGGTGCTGCTGATCATAGAACAGACCCCTCAGGAGAGACTATCTGAGAGACATTCTGTGAAGGAGTTTGGATCTTGACTGTGACCAGCTGGAGATACATATCAGAGGGGCTGCTGTGTGATCAGCACTCTGATATCCTGGACGAGAAGCGGACAGTGCAAGCCTTCTTGAAGCAGGCCCCTGCACATAGCGAGGCTAGAGTTTACTCCCCAGGTCCCCAGTTGGTATTGTATCTTGTTTTGTGCATCTTTGTTTTGTCTGCTGGCATGCCAGAATAAACCTCATTTTATTCAACAACCTTGTCCCATCTGGTGCTAGTGATCCCGGTGGTTTTGGTGTAAAGGTACTGGTCTCCCTTGACAGTGCAGAATTTTTTTTCTTTAACTACAGTAGCAGACACTAGCATACATCTATCTACACTACACTACTCTACACTAGACTGCCCTACAACTTCATGCTGCGGCCACGCTGCCGCTGAGCGGACTTGGCGAGATCACTTCAGTGATTCCTAATAAGTATGGCCATGCTCACGCGTCGTTCACGCATATACGCTCTGAGCGCATGGAGAAACATGGAAATTTGATTTCCAGGCGCTCAACAGAGTCACATGACCCTTCAATAACCCCTGGGGAGAGAGAGACACGAAATGGGGAGAGAGAGGCAAACACAGAATGGGGAGAGAGAGCCAGACACCGAATAGGAAGAGAGAGGCATGCACAGAATGGGGAGAGAGAGACAGACACAGAATGGGGAGAGAGAGACAGACACAGAATGGGGAGAGACAGACACAGAATGGGGAGAGAGAGGCAGACACAGAATGGGGACAGAGAGGCAGACACAGAATGGGGACAGAGAGGCAGACACAGAATGGGGAGAGAGGCAGACACAGAATGGGGAAAGAGAGGCAGACACAGAATGGGGAGAGAGAAACAGACACAGAATGGGGAGAGAGGGACAGAGACAGAATAGGGAGAGAGGAACAGACACAGAATGGGGAGAGAGAGGCAGTATCAGATGAGCGGAGAGAGAATGGATGGATGGGGGGAAGGAGAGAATGGAGGGAAGGGGGAGGGAGAGAATAAAGGGAAGGGGGGAAGAGGAGAACTGAGGGAAGGGGGGAAGAGGAGAACAGAGGGAAGTGGGGAGGGAGAGAACAGAGGGAAGGGAGAGAGAGAAAGGGAGGGAGAGAATGGAGGGAAGGGGTGGAAGGAGAGAATGAAGAGATGGGGAGGGAGAGAATGGAGGGAGGGGGGATAATGGAAGGAAGGGGAAGGGAGGGGGGAGGGGGAAGGAGAGAATGGAGGGAAGGGGGAGGGAGAGAATGGAGGGAAGGGGAGGAGAGAATGGAGGGAGGGGAGAGAATGGAGGGAGGGGGGAGAATGGAAGGAAGGGGAAGGGGGAGAATGGAGGGAAGGGGAAAGGAGGGAATGGAAGGAAGGGGGAGGGAGAGAATGGAGTTAAGGGGGAGGAGAGAATGGGGAGGGAGAGAATGGAGGGATACACACAGAGACACACTCAGGGACACACACACAAAGAGACACACATAAAGCCACAGACAGACACAGACAGACACGTCCCTCTGCACCTCGTTCAGTTCACACAGAGATTCGACAGGGGGATGGGGGCTGCTGGGCAATGGAAGAATCTACAACTGATCTCTCTGCATCTCATGGAGAGGGTGGGGAAGGGGGGGTCCGTGATCGGAGCCATGCTGTTGCTTCACACTGTGAAGATCCCCGGCAGGCATCTCCAGCAGCGCCCCTAGCTGATAATTTTTTTTTTTAGTACATCGATTCTAAGACGCATTCGTATATCAGATATGTGAAAATGGAGGAAAAGGTGCGTCTTAGAATCAAGGAAATGCGGTAACTAAAAACGTCTGTTATTTCAGGCTGCGCACGCAATGTGTACCATGCTCATGCAGTCGGCGCTCATCGTTCACGCATGCGCGTTCATCTTTTGTTCATGTATGCGCGTGCGATGAATGCCAACTGTGCATGTGTAAATGAAAGCCGACAATGCATGCGCGAGCGATGAGCACCGACTGCGCATGCGTGATGAGTGTTCTGGCTTGGTGTCCTCTTTTTTGGAGTCGTAAATTATGGTAACCCTAAAATAAGTTAAAACAGAATTCAACATTTAAAAAAAAAAAAATTAATGAAATCATACAGAGCAGAACCAGACCAGGGACCAGTGGGTACCAAGATATCTGTGTTTATTGTGTGCCAAAAAAATATAAGTAAAATCAATGATGGCCAGCAGTGTTCTCTATTAGGAAGCTGCTATTACTTTGTGCTTTCCTTTTGGCTCACAATAGTGAGTCTTGGATGGCAGCCATATAGATTTGCCCAAAAGGGCCAAGAAACAGTGACCCATGAAAAAGTAAGTATCTTGTAAACCGGAGGTCCCGAGAGCTAAAAATACTCTGGTTCAGCTCTGAAGGTCCTCCCTGTTATAATTAATTATAGGCTAAAGTTATTAAAATTCTGGGCATTATTGAAATCCCTGCTCTCTGATTGGTTAAAATTCCGGGCATTTTCAATTCAGTAATGGCCCGGAATTTTTGGCAACCTGCCAAGTTTTTAGCCAATCCGTTTTCAATTCTCAAATACACAGAGTGGAAGTAGCTCTCAGACATGGAATGTGATTGGACAGGAGACACCAGCAAGGCACTGACTCCTCCCCCACCCTGACTGCAGAGAGCTCCGCACAGGATAATGAGAAGAAAGGTTTGTGTGTCTGCTGTGTAAGTTTTGTGGGTCTAGAGCAGCGTTTCCCAATTGGGGTTCCGTGGAGCAGTCCCAGGGGTTCTGCCGATGGACGGGCTGCCCGCACTCACTGTGCCGGGTTTCCCCTTCAGTCTGTCTGTAGCTGCAATTTCTCAGTCAGGCATTAGGTGGCGCTGTGATGAACAGCTTATGCAGCACCTCGTCAGCATTGCTGCCTGCGTGATAAAGTGAGTGTGTGTGTGAGTGTGAGTGTGTGTGTGAGTGTGTGTGTCATTGTGTAAGACAGGGGTGGGGAACCTTTTTTCTGCCAAGGGCCATTTGGATATTTATAACATCGTTCGCGGGCCATACAGACACAGACATTCAGGCACACGGCAGGCACACAGCAGGCATGTAGGCACACATAACCCCGCCCCCCCTACCTCTGGTAGTTGCTGCTGCTGCTGGGGGGATCGTGTAGGGCGGATGCTGGGGTAAGTGCGGGGGGAACTGCTGGAGAAGCATGGGGGAAGTGCGGGGAATGCTGCGGGGGAAGTATGGTGACTGCTGTGGGATTGCTGGGGCTAGTACAGTGGCCGCTGGAGATCGTGTAGGGCTGCCGGCGCCTAACACCACCTCCTCCCGATCAAGCACGCGGCGGCCATTTAAAAAAAAATTAGCGCGACCTCGGTTATAGCAGTTGCCTTAGCAGGGCCAGACCAAATGACTTTGAGGGCCTTATACGGCCCTCGGGCCTGATGTTCCCCACCCCTGGTGTAAGAGAGACATGGGCAGAGGGGGGGTGAAAGAAAGACATGAGGGTGTGAGACATATTGGGGGGAGGGGGACACTGGGGGAAGGTGAGAGAGACTGGAGGGAAGGAAGAGTGAGAGAGACACTGGGGAGGGAGAGTGATAGAGACACTGGGGGGAGGAAGTGACACACTGGCTGGAGGGAGAGAGACACTGAGGTGATGGAGAGACACTGGCTGGAGGGAAAGACACTGGGGGGAGGGAGTGACATACTGGTGGGAGGGAGCGGTGGGGGTCTTTTAAAAATGTATTGGGGAGGTGGGGGTCTTTTAAAAATGATCTTGAGCAAGAAAATGTTTCGCCTGCGGTGCATTTCTTTTTGTTTTGTTTTTTTCATGTACTGCGCTAAAAATATTTAAGGGGTTCCATTCTGTTTTGCAAAATATAAAAGGGTTCCACGACTAAATTTAATTGGAAAACACTGGTCTAGAGGGTGGTAGCAGAGTGTTTTATTGGTGTGTGTCTGCAGTGTGTGTTCTGTTTGTGTGTGTTTTGTGGGTGTAGAGGCGGGGCTGCTGATGTGTGTTGCGGGTGTAGAGGGGGGCAGAAATCTGTTTTGTTGGTGTGTGTGTGTGTGTGTGTCTACAGTGTGTTTTGTGGGTGTAGAGTGTGGAGGGGGGCTGAAGCGTGTGTTTTCTTGATGTTGAGGGGGGGCTGCAGATTGCGTAGGGGGATTTGCAGAGTGTGTTTGTGTATATATAGGGGGGGGTGTTTGCGTGTATAGAGGAGGGCTGCAGAGTGTGTGTGTATAGAGGGGGCTGTGTGTATGTACAATTTAATTTTACTAAACATGTGCAGTAAAAACATAAGAATGTAGATGATCATGCTGATAAAAATCTTTTTTATGAAAAATGAAAAAAAAAATAGAAGTAGCCAATAGTAGTAATAATCCCCTCAGAACAGGGCATTACTGGCCAATAATGCCCTGTTCTTCAGGGATTATTACTTAAGTAAAACAAAAACTAAGTAGCATTGCAACAATAAGGAAAGACATGAGGAATGATTTGGAATAAGGAAAGAGCATTTGTTTCGCTTCTGAAAAATAATCAGTGTATATCAAATAATACCACTTGTGGATTGTAAGAGATGTGTGCAGAGGTATGCAAATGGAGACCGTTTAGGGTGAAATTAACATATGGCTTAATTGAGCTTTTCCCTTTAAACAGCACAGCAAACAAAAATATACAAAAACACCAAACACCTATCCTTTTGTAAGTGCTAACTTATTCCCCCATTCCCTCTCTGCAAGGCTGGGGGGAAGCCGCTTACCCACTTATCACCCCATAGTCTCAGTGGTAACTTAAAGCAGATGGCCCTTCAGGTCAGTGGTGTCCAGGTGTCTTGGTGTGTTGTAGGGTCCAGCCTCTGGCAGGTTCCTGTGTCCTCCGTCCAGGAAAAGAGGTCTGGTCCCCTTGTGTCTTGATGTCAATATACAGTCCTCCTGTATATTCAAGACCCTCTCCTCATGTCAGCACTGTTGTGCGTTGAGAAAAATCTCCCTAAGTCTGTTTTAACAGGAGTTTTAAACCTGTATCAGAGTCCTATTTAGCCAGGTGGAGTCTGGTTTATTGCCGGTCTGCAATTAACCAGCTCCCTGCTGGATTTAGAGGCAGTTTCTTACACAGGGATAAGTCCCTGTTACATGGATACATTTTCATGTCTCAAACATTATTGTTTAGCATACAATGCTTTCACTGGAGCCAGGGATTCTGGGTAAGGGCATGCAAATGAGCACAGTGTGTCACTCTTTAGTTCTTATCCATTTTAACACGGACCCCCATAAGCTTATTCCTGCTGTATTACACAGCTTTTCAGCACATCCTGAGTTAAAGAATTGCATATTCAGTAAACCTACTCACAGACAGGGACGGACTGGCCTGGGGGGCAGGGTGGAAAATTACCCCCGGGGCCGGGCAGATTTAAAATAAAATTAGGTCGTTAGCAGAAGAGAGAAGCTGTGTGCCCGCACTGTATATTCTGGTCAACAGGTGGCACTGCGGAGCCCAGTAGCTCCTCATCTCCCAGCCTGGGCTGGCACCTCTTTGGTGTGCTGCTGGTAATGGTAAGTAGGTGTGTATGTGTGTGTGTATATACAGGTATGATGCTGAGTGTGTGTATATACAGGCGGTCCTCGCTTATCCGACGGAATGCATCACGCAAACCGCCGTTGGTTAACGGACCGTCGGATTGCGGGTCCCATGTTAATTGGCAGCGGTGACCATCGAATCAGCGGCTCCGGCATCGGACAATGCGTCCGGCGGACTGCATTGTGCGGTGTCGGATAAGGCATCCGTCGGAAACCGGGATGTCGGTTAGCGAGGACCATGTGTATATGATGCATAAATGGTGTGCGTATAGAAGGGGTGTGCAAACGGGGGTGCGCAAGATTTTTCAGGGGGGCGCAGCGGTTGCAGAGGCTCTGCGCTCTTCCCCAAGGCATTTAAATGAAATGCCGGGGAACCACGTGAGGCCACTGTAACCTCACTTACCTTGTCTCCGGCGACACGGGGTCGCGTGACGTTTCATTGCCATGGCAACGTTACGTCACGTGACTGCTGCGTCATATGATGCCGGAGACATGGTAAGGAGGAGGCACTAGCAGCTGGGCAGTGCAGACAGGGGGGCGCAGGGGGAAAAGTTTGCGCACAGGGCTCGACAAATTGGGGGGAAAAGGCACTTTACTCGCTGTTGAGTGTTACCGGCAGTGGGGTGGCGTGGTGACTCCCAGCATTTTCCTGTATCTCTCTGTCCATCTTCAGTGTCTCCCCCTGCATCTCCCGTACAAATGGCTGTGTGGCATCAAATGATGCCGCGTTGCCATGGCAATGGGACGCTAGGTGACGTCATGACACATACATACATATATATATATATATATATATATATATATATATATATATATATATTGTGACAAACGCCCCTCTTTTGTAGCGCTGACGTCTGTCTGGGTTCTTCCCGACACTTCTAGGGTTATTTTTAAAAAAACAGGATCATGCAAAGTATTATGCAGCTTAACTCAGGCTTCTGCCTGCTTTATTTTCATCCAAGTAAGGGACTGCAACTTTAACATGTGTAGGCAAGAGGCACTCAGATATTTACATTCAGCGGCTAACTCATATCAGTGTTATAGTATTTCCCACACTGTTATTTCAAGTAACAAGAAACCAAATTATATAAACAAAATCCTATCCCTTTCAGGGATCTAACTACACATCATAATCAGCCTCTAACTGCTGCTGGGCCAACTAACCTGGTTCCCCAGTTTAAAACAATGCCCTCTTTTTTAGGGTCACCAGATAAAGCATACAGTCTATTAGATACGGCAGTAAACATGTGTTTGTCTTATCTGTTCGTGGTGGGAACTCGGTCCCAAGTGTCCAGGCAAATCCTCTGGTACTGTGATACTTGAAGGGGCCGTCTACCCTGAACTGGATGCAGGGGAGCAGCGAGTGAAACCCCCAGCCTCCAGGCTCTAAGGAGAGAGACTGAAATGCAAACCTCTCTCTGCTCTAAATACCTGTGCTTGTGATTAGGAGAGCAGGTGAGGGAGAACTAGACACATTGTAATCTGTGGTCTGGATTTTCCATCCACCAGCGTGAGTTAATGTGAAGCTGTGGAATGGATCATTTTTAACTATTCCTGCACTTTCTGACCTAAAACAGGGCAGAAAGCTGCCTAACATCTTTGGACTATGTCACAATATATATATAATTTCAATCTCAACTACTATGCTACTACAGTATGTATATTATTCCCTTAATGTAATTTTAAGCACAATGCCTTGCAGAACCCTTTGGAATTTAAGGGCCTGTTTTACATTGTGCAGGTGGACCAGCAATCCATCCATTATCTTCTCTGGCACATTTATGAGTTTCTTTTGGTGCAAAGCCAAGTCAAAGATTTTATTAATGTTAAACCCAGAATGTCAGCGTCTGCCAGAGTTGTGACATTCAAGACGTAATTTTATCATGTTTCAGGAAATTGCAGCTTATTGTAAGATTTCCCATTGTTACTTCTCACATAAAACGTTTGAGCACCATTTATATTGCGTATTGATACAGGTTGTCTTCTAAAAGGTAATATTGTTTTCTATATAATAGTGCGTGTTACACAGGCTTGTATACGACACACATTCAAAGGTGTATTGTATACGACACACCTTCATTTCTTTAAGTCTCAGTAACTTTTAATACCCGTACTTGTCATTCCTTTATCTATTTTGGCCCTGCATCTTTTCTGTAGTTATCAATTATTATTCCATCAATGTCTGTCTTCAAATCGAATGTGGACCTGTTATAGTTGTGACGTTCACGAACATGAGAGAACATCAGAGATGAAATGTCAGTGTTTATTGCACAGATCTTTCAAAACCGCACAGGTCTTTTCTTCAATTGTACTGACCTCAAATCAGTGACCTTCTCCCGGAGTCTTCTCCTGAAATCATGTACACTGTTATTAATGGAGAGTGGGAGAGAGAGAGAGTGAGGATAATCCAGGCCCTGACCAAGGACTTTACGGTTGGCCTTTGTATCTCTTGAGAATTGTATTCTCCTTCTAGGATCTGGACTCATTGAACTTTTGCTTTATTCTATTTCATAGCATTTTGTTTGGTTGTACTCTATAAAATGGGGTTATAAGGGTCTATGGAAGTACCTTTTGTCCCTTTGGACACGAGGGAACGGCCTGAGGAAAGGGTTCTTACTCCGAAACGTTGCCCCCCTTGTTACCCACCCACTCACCCCCCCCTCCCTTATTTTGTTGTTCCCTCCTCCTTTCCCATTGTGGTATCTTTTCCCTTGTATAGTTTCCCCACATCACTATTCTTAGGGTCCATTTTGTGTATTTCCTGCTGACGTGACATTATTCCAGGTTTATTGTAGATTTCGCTTTTTTCATTAAAATTCACATTTTGGCATATTCCGTTTTTTGACCATTTTTCCAATAGTCATTGAGTGCTGGAACATTTCCGTGTGTTTATATATTGTTTTGGGAGGAACTGTTCCTTATTGCACCCTGCAAACGATATCATACAGTATTTACCTTGCTTCAAGTGGGCTGTCTACCATTATTGTTTTACTTACGGGTGAAGTTACAGGTGTTACGGATTGTTTAAACAGCATTTAAATGGCCATCCAAACCGATGTTGCAGCTTCCTATTGGCTAGATATTTGGCAGCCATTTTTGTTTCCCCTGCGGTAGGTTTAAACCTGTTAATTTCACTGTTGATAAGCATCTCAGGAACCGAGATATCACCGGAGCAGTAAATCATTGTTTAGTTCAGTGGGACCCCGGGTTAAACGAGAGAGAAATAAACAAGTAGGAGTAGCTGCCTTATAGTATATTTCAGTCCGGACTGGGACATTTGGTCGCAGAAGTCTCGCCGCGACCAAAACCCCACCAGCGTTTAGCTGCAGGGGGACCCTCTGCCACAGCTGCTTCTACCAGAAGGTACATTTTAGGGTAGGGGGATAACTTTAAGGGTTAAGGTAAAGGGTTAAGGTTTTTAGGGCATGGGGAAGTGTTAGGGGTTGTTACGCCGGTGCTCGCCACAAACCGGGACCGGACCGCGGGGCTGAGGTGGGGTTATATAATCACCGACCTTAGTCTGCGCAGACTGATCCGGAGTTTGTAGTCGTACGTAGCAGGGTCAGGATTGGAGAAGGCAGCATCGTCGTTATTCAAGCAGGAGTTTGGCAACATGTAGTCAGGAGCTCCCCGCTTCAACTTAGGAGCGTGAGCGCGGGAGTGGCTTCTGCGCGAGGAGCGGCCTCGGCCCATGACGCCGATCTCAGCAGGAGGAGACAGCAGGCTGGCCGAAGTACACCGCAGGGCAGCGTCGGGGAAACCAACGCTTCAGCACAGAAGTCCAAGGCGGGTCACTGCATGGATATTAGCAGCAGACCTCAGGAAAAGAAGGGTAGCCACTACTAGGACAGAATGCAGCAGATACCAGTGCTGGCTAAACACGCTTCAGCACAGGAGACAGGAACAGGCCTCTGGATACTCAGGAACTAGAGAGGTAGAACACTAGGAGCGAGGCCTGGGTGGTTTGTGGCAGAGACAGTAATGTCCAAGGTAGGCGTTATGCTCGGCACTGGTTGAGTGCCAACGCCCAGGATATAAAGGGCGGAGATCCAATCACAGGAGGAGGGTGTGTGAGTATTCCTCCAATGATGGAGCACAGGGCAGAAACTGCAATGAGAGGCAGCACATGTGCCATTGATTGCCAGAGGAAGTTTGCAACTGCATAGGTCTGCAAGGCTATAGTCAAAGCCAGTAGTGGATTCCTTACAGGGGTTAAGATTAGGGAGTTTTAGGGTAAGGGCTAAGGTTTGGGACTTACCTTAGCGGTGGCGGAGCATCTCTGCAGCGAGGTCACTTGAGGCTAAACGCCACCGTAGATTTAGTCGTGGCGAAACAGCCGTGACCAAATGTCCCAGACGCTTCAGAACATGTAAAAATAACTAGTGTGCCAGAAGTCTGCCGATAATACCAGGAGAAGAAAGGAGATAATAGAGGTCCAATGCGCGTTTTCAAAAGGTTGAATATATAATGCAGGGGGGGGGGGCAAGGACCACCAACAGGCCAGGTTTTTAATATATCCCTGCATCAGCCCAGGTGGCTCAATCAGTGGCTCAGTATCCTGAAAACCTGACCTGTTGGTGGCCCTTAAGGACTGCAGTTGCCCACCTCTGATTTAATGTCACTTCATTAATCCAGACAAACATACATTGTACAGGGTGCCCATGCATTATTCACCCTATTATAAGCCTTAATAAATTATTATGGGCTGAATCATTTATGGACACCTGGCATATTGCTTACAGCAACACGGCAATGTTTCCGTGCCCCTGGCCCCTTCGTCTAGCTGGATATTTGGACTAACATTGTTAATATAATACAATCTAAAAGCCCTTGCTTAATAAATATACATTCTATATTTCAGTGCTTGTGTAGTACACGCTGACAAGTTCGACTGCGGCGTGTTTGCAGAACAAATAGTACTCTGGCTTTTTAATACAGTAGGAATGTTGGCACAGCAGAGGAATGGGAATACACTTTGTGAAGCGTGCATTAATACGCTACCCACCACCTGCAATAGGAAGAGTGCAACCCTGAGATGGACAACAGTAAAAAGAAATTCCTCTTTTGTTACGGCTTACGGCTTTTCTTGCCCACGCGTTGAACCTGTGCTCTTATGCTGCCAATTGAGATTGTATAGAACAGTGGTGCTCAACTCCAGTCCTCAAAAGCCCCCAACAGGATAGGTTTTAAGGATATCCCAGCTTCAGCACAGGTGACTCAGTCAAAGACTCATAGGGAATTGATATCAAATGTCTCTTAACATGGCTTGCTCAGTGTTGATTACCTTGTTGGGTTGCTGGATTCGTGCAGGATTGACGTTGGCAATGCAATGATGGGCACCAGGAACTTTGTTCATACAAGTAGCGTCTTTGTTAATTTACATTTACATGGTACACTTCACTTTGTGTATAGCATCATCACTATTCTCTGTATGTGCTGTCTGTATCCTCTTCCTTAGCTGCCCGCTAGGAAGGTGCTGAGGCCTGATTAACTCCTGTTACCTATAGGATCCCTCTGCTCTGTAGCTTTGATAGTGCTCCAGCTCCTTTGGGCCACTGTCGGGCCTTGTCTCTCTGCCTGTTGTTAGTGTAGCCATGTACCCTCTGCCTACTGAAGTTTTATGCCTTAAGCAGTTTAAGCCCTGGTAGTAACAGGCAATGCTAGGGTTAAACCCTTCTCATATGGCTTAGCATGTGAGCCTCATCCTGCCCAAGTTACAAAGTTGCCATGTACAGGTGCAGGCATACTGGCAGTTGGAGTCAGATTCCTTTCTGCTGCTAAACTTACTCTTTGATAAAGGGACAACAGTCCTGAAACGCGTCAGAGTGTTTGTATTATACTTTTGATGACCACCTAATAAAGCAGTTTTTATTGGAATTGGTGTGCAGCCCCCATTATCTACTACAGCAGTGCTCCGCCGACGGACCCCACGGGACCACCCCCAACTTTCTGCTGCTATAATGGATGATACTGTGAGGATAAACCTCTGTCTATGGCAGGAGCCCTGCACGATGGAGGCGCTGGACCATCCCTAAAAGACTGTCCTGTGTCCCACTCCCTACAACATCGCAGAGACTCAGTCCTCAGAACCAACAGGTGTGCACCACAGCACCATAACACCTACAAATCTCCCTTAGGGTGGGATAGGGGTGTTATATTACTATCCATGGCTCGGGAACTGAATGCCTTCACGTGGCCTTCTGGGTGAGAGTCAGGTACAGATCCTCCGATGGGGCTGGTCCCACTATACCTTGGGGCTACAGCTTCGGGAGCCCCTCTTGGTATAGCCTGCCTTTCTGAATCTTTAGAGTAGTGAGGAATCATTCTTAGGGATGCTATCTAAACGGGGCACTGTCCCTAACTAGAAAACAATAAAGAGAATCCTTACCATATGCTAGACATATCTATATTATAAACCTATATACAATATTCATAGTGCGTCCTTCACCTGTGACTCCTCCGGGCCCTGTCCTTCTAGAACCCTCTCCCTCTTATATATATGTCAGCAATGACATCACTATCACTAGGCAGAAGTAGGCGGGCAATGATTCTGCCTAGGAACCCAGCACCATATGATGGGGAAAGGGCGTTACTCTGTGTGGACCCACACATTTAACCCCTTAAGGCCATGGTAATCCCAAAGGGGGATACGCATAAAATAAAAAAAATGAGGAATTTGATAGTTCTGAATTGTCAAGCTACAATGAAGCACACACAAAAAGCTAGTAGTCCCTTTCAATTTCTCTTCCTGTATTGGGAGAATATACTTCAAAACATTCCATGCAGCATAAGATAACAAGGAGATGGGTCTGATAAGGCTTTAAACATCACAAGTCACTTTCTACCTAGATATAAACAAGGTACATTAAGAAATACCACCCACACCAACAGTACATAAACCTCATTCAGTTAGTGCATAAAACCTCAATTATTTTACTTTGTATGGTGCTTGCCATTTAAAGGCAGATGGAAAAACTTTAGAAGTATCTGGCTTAAACCAGTTTTTGAGAATCAGTCGATAAGAATACAGCATGTCTGGTTTTTGAAGGAACGTTGCTGGCTCTGTTAAAATGTTTCATAATTTCCTCAGGCGTGATTTGCAGTTGTGTAGACTATAGTGCGTTTCAACGGTACCCTTTGATCACAAACACTACAAATAAAATGGAGTTTGTTTCATCTACTCTACTTATCATGTGTTGTTTACTATATTTTTGTCTGACATTAACCTATCCATATATGACATTACACTAAGCAACTGAACTTAATAGAGATGTGCAAAACATTGACACAAGTTTGCGAAACTGGTGAATTTTAGACCATAACTTGTGAAAATTGTGTTAAGTTGTTAACATTTTCAAAAATTCATCAAGCTTTTGCAACTAATTATATAATACAAATTCTTCCTGAGTAAATTTGCTTAAAGTTCTTTACTGCAAATACCATAAATAGGGCACAGACACAGAGCAATACATCATTAGCCAACATCACTTATCTCCAGTGACTATTTCTATCTGTCTGCATTCATATCAATACGTTAGCAACAACAAGATAGGTAAGGAAGTGAATGGAGCACGTTAGGAGGGCACAGGACTCAGGAGCAGAAGGAATAACGACCCTCTTGAATACAGTTGTATTTGTGCCTCAGCAATCAGCATGTGTTCATTATTATTTAATTATACTCATTTTACTTAGTGTGTGAGGAAGATCCTAATTTCTTAACAAAAGACCTCAACCAAGAGCACAAACCAGGCATGGTTTGAGGGGCCTGTAGAGGATCTAGACTACAGGCCCCTCAATCCCTTTGAATGTACAATAGCATTAGAGCAGGTTGGCTGGACACCCCTAGGACTCCCCATAACAGTGTCTATGAGCCATCCGATTCTTCCTCAGCCTTGCAAACAGGAATCAATTCTAAACTAAGACTAGAACTTGTCATATACATATACTGTTCACTGTGCACAACGACTTCGCACACTCGGTTATTGTACTGAAGGCATCCATTTTATTTTTCACTTCACAATTTTAAAAGATCCTTCAACTTAGAAACATTGTAATAGACGGAAAAGGCAACAATCATAGGCACCGAAGGTAGGATTTACATAGCTCCAGACGTACGTTTCGCAACAGCTTTGTCACGGGAGGATTGTTTCTCCTGTTAGTATTGACCGAGTCCAGGGTGGAGGCACCTTGAAACATTTCCAGCTTGTAGTGTGGTGAAGATCTATGTTGCATTGGATTCGAACATATATACAGTACCATAAGTTTGGCAAAAATCTCAAAGTGACAAAAATATTTGTGCGTAAAACAAATAAATCATGAAAATGTTTGAGAAATGAACTGCGAGATATTTGCACATCTGAACGGAGTACTAATAGTAAGGTCTTCCCTTCTAGAGTTATGATTTTTCAGTAGGGCAAGTAGTCCATATAGTAGATGGTAATGTATGAAAGTAAAACATAGCACAATCGTCTAAACCCTTCATAACCATATGGACATTGTACTGATTGAGTTGCCACTATTTTGGTATCTGAAACTTACATACTTACATAGAAGTTGGCAGCTGACCAGGATTGTTTATGAATACCCAGTCTCCATAAATAGACTAAACTGTACTAAATCTTCCATTCCATTCCCTCTTTTCTACCACAGTTTCTAAATGTACCCTACTGTGCCATTCGTTTCATTAGCCATTTCAAGCCAGAAGTCAAACTGATTAGATCACTTACATTCTTTAGAAAGAATGAAGTAGCATTACCAGTGCACTCTGAAACATTGATCACCGTTATCATGTCCTCTATAAAAATTCATAAAGAGAAACGGATACTGTTTTTTATAGAATTGAGTAAAGGCACTGACTGATAACAATGCCACTAAGTTTGAAGCAGGGGAACCTGGCTCAATTCCTAGTGTCAGCTCCTTGTGATATTGGGAAACATTTTTGGCAAGAAGCCAAAGATTGCGCCGCACCACGAACAGAAACAAGTGAAGAGGGTGTAATAAAAACGATTTATTCCCAACAGGAGGAACACACTGACATGTTTCGCTCCCACGAGCTTTCTCAAAGACTTTATCTCCATGTGCATCTGGCACCAAAATCATAGAGTGTAAGCTCATCTGGGCAGGGACTGTGTCTGTAAAAAAATACCCTATGTGCTACGTACTGCGCACTATACTGTAATTGTGAAGCGCTTTGAGTTATACTGCAATCTAAGTAGTAGAGGTGTTATGTATCATAATTACATAGTTACATAGGTGCATAGTACTGTAGATGAGATTGGAAAAAATACATATTTCCATCAAGTTCAACCTATGCTAAATTTAGACGACAGATACTTATCCTATATTTCTATTTACTTTTTGATCCAGAGGAAGGCAAACAAAAATACCCCAGTGAAACATCATCCAACATTATCTCATGAGGGGAAAAATAAATTCCTCCTTGTCTCCAATAATCGCAACCAGCTTTCTCCCTGGATCAGCATTTGGTACTGTATATCCCTGTATACCTTTCCTTTCTAAAAAGATGTGCAACCTTTTTTTGAAGATATCTATTGTATCTGCCAACACAGTCTCCATGGCTAATGAATACCACATTTTAACTGCCCTTACTGTAAATAAATCCCTTTTCTTTGTTGCTGGTGAAATCTCCTTTCCTCCAACCTTAAGGGATACCCCCGAGTCCTTTGTACTGCTCTTGGGATGAATAGTTCTTTTGAAATCTCCTTGTATTGTCCCTGAATATATTTGTGTAAAGTTATCATATCCTCTATTAGATACCTCTTTTCTAATGTAAACAAATCTAATTTAGCTAGCCTCTAAATTAAAAATCAGATTATCCATCCCCTTTATTAAAGCAGCAATACTACATTCCACCGCCCCTTTTTTTTTTTTAATATGTGATGTATGTGACAATGTGTAATTCTACATTATTATCTAAGATGGCAATCGTTTGGTGCTCCTATTATAAATATATAACAATCCGAATTGTGTGCTTAACTAAATGGCCGCCTTTCATTTCCAATCAATCCTACAGTCAGTGTAAGTCAGCAGCTACAATGTATCCTTATATTACTAAGGTAACGTTGACTATTGTTATAGTTTACAGCTCAAACTCAAGACAAAAAATAGTCAAAGCTCCATCCAATGTTACAAAATACATACTGTAGTTAAATACTTCAATATTAGTATTCTCATAAGTAAGGGTCATTTAGTTAAACCCTTTGGCAAAGCGTTATAAGCTTACAGCCACGCCATGGACCTGCATACTGGTCCTGCCATGCCATGCCATGCCATGCCATGACGTGGATGCAGGAGTTGTAATCTATTACCTCCCCTTCAACAAGGTAGAACTAGATCTATGCCTAGATAGATTAAACCTTTGGGGTTAGAATTATGTAAAACTTTGAAATGTAATGATACACTATGTGTCTCAAAACCCATTATAATATAATGGATATGTTATAAAATTGTGACACGTAATGGACAAGTAGTACGACTGACGTATTGTAATCCGCATGGGCAAGTAAGAAAGTACACCGCATGATCACTTCCACAGTTTATAAAGTGAGAAATCTTAACATTCTCTCTAGTAGCAAATTACATAAAATAATCTGTTTTAATATGTCCCAAGTTACAGGCTTTGCATTTATTATATGTGTAGCAGAGTCCCCCTCCTTACCTCCTGTGAGGGGGAGCTGCCGGGTTGCCGCAAGAGCTCCGCGCAGCCTCGGCAGTGCGCAGGCCATCTTAAGACGTCTCTGAAAAACTTTGCGCGGGAGTTCAAGTCCCAGGATCCTCTGGGGGTAGGAAATACCACATGGGATAGCCCAACCAATAGGGTTCGCGCAGGCAGAAGGAAGGGGATATTCTTCGCGAGCGAAAACCCTGTGACTGCCCAGACTGCTTAGGACTGATGTGACAGGTAGGGGAGATAGGTAGAAGGGACTTATGTTACATGTGTATTATTCATTAATGTGTATTGGTTCCTGTGAGGGGTTATCCCACACTGTGGGCCTCATGCAGAGAGCATCGTTATTTCAAAACTCGCCATTTTTTGTACAATTTTGCGCAGAAAATTGCAGAAAATTGCAGAAAATGGCGAGTTACGAAAAACGCGCCAATTTTTTTTTCCTATGTCTAAAACTCGCCTCGCGGCTGGCGAGAACCTCCATCTCGCCATTTTTAAAACTCTCCGAATGCAGAGAGGTGCGAACGGCATGTAGCGGCGCGATTTTCGCATTTTTGCCGCGCCAGGAAAAGATGGCAAGATGGCGCTCGCCGCCTATAGTAAAGGGGAAAAAAAAGGCGCAAATTTTTTTTTACACGTTTCTGAAGCGCGCATCTTTCCCATTTTAACTCGCCACACGCATCCATGTTAAACATAGCAGAATTCGCACTTTTCTGCATATGGAGAATAAAACTCTCCAAAAAAGCTACTTTTTATGAAATTCGCCAATTTGAAAATTCTATGCTCTCTGCATGAGGCCCTGTGATCCCTCATAAGTGGAGGCGCTGCACTGCAAACAGAGAGCTCACCCCAGGCTCGCAGCGGCGGAGACTTAGGCCTCCATTGAGAAAACAGGTATAGCAGCACGCGTCGTTTCCCTTAGGCATAGGGAAAGGGGGCTACACATGTGTAAAAGCCTTTAAGCTTGGTGATCAACCAGTTATTTGTGCTTAGATTCTCACTTTTTCTTAAAGCACGAAGTGCCAATTTATCTTTAACATTTCGTGCCTAAAACACCATCTGTGGTGTGTCAGACAGGAAATCGCAAAGAACAGATTCTTGTTTTAGAATGCGCCAATGTTTACGAACAATTTTATTAATTTTCATGGAATCTTTACCGTCTTGTGTGATAAAAGGAATAAATATGTCCATATTTTTATTTTAAGTGTTAGGCTTCAAAGTTTCCAATCTGACTAGAACACTAGCGTTCATTAATGCAGATTAGACATCCTGATTAGAGTATTTTATCACCAGGAATTTTTTCCACAGTGAAACATTGTGTAAAGTTGGTACAATTTCTCCTGCACCTTCTGAATTAACCATGCACTCTCTCACACATCCATTATCTAGCTCCCTTTCTTTCCCATGCACTCTCTCACACACCCATTATCTAAGTCCCTATCTTTCCGCCACTGCCCCCCCCCCCCATATCCACTGCCCCCCCCCCCGCATCCACTTCCCCCTCCGCATCCACTGCCCTCCTCCCCCTCGGCAGCCAACAGCCACCCTCCGGCCTTCCGCATCCACCGGCCCGCCTGCAGCCACTGTGCCCGACCTAACACCATCCCCAAGGTAAGTCTGAATTGGATTGGGGAGGTGGGGGTATATTGTATATGTATTGGGGATGTGGGGGGGGGAGGTTTTATATGTATTGGGGAGGTGGGGTATATTTTATATGTATTGGGGTGGTGGGGGCATTTTTATATGTATTGGGGGGTCGCATCTTTTACCATTGTGTCCAGTATTTTTGGACAAGCCACCTGGCAATCCTATGCGCTGGCTAATACCTCTGTGCAGCCTGGAAGTGTGAGGTATGCGCGGGCGCGTCCATTAGTAGCGAGAGGTCACTTTCGTCATGGATTTTCGTTACAACACAAGTAATTTTCCCTATCAAAACTCAGTAGGTGCCAACATAGAAGTTTCACTTCAAAAAGCACAATTACACATTTGTAAACACTTCCGAACTCCCCTTCATTGTGGGTTCGCCTATTCTTCACAGCAATATATATATATATATATATATATATATATATATATATATATATATATATATATATATATATATATATATATATATTAGATAAAACTCATCTATTGACACTCTGGACTTTATTTTGGCCCATGTCCAGGGAGTGGCTCAGTGAGTAAAGACACTGACTGGCACTGAGTTTGAGCAGGGGAACCTGTTCAGTTCTGGTTTTGTCTCCTTGTGACCTTGGGCAAGTCACTGTATCTCCCTGTGTCTCAGGCACCAAAAAATCATAGATTGTAATCTCCAAGGGGCAGGGACCTGTGCCTGCAAAATGTCTCTGTAAAGAGCTACGTAAAATTAGCAGCGCTATACAAGAACATGCTATTATTATTATATATATGTAGCCCTATTTCTGACGCTCCCAAAGAGACTACTGGTCACTGTACACAACCTGCGGCTCCAGGAGATCTGAGCCTCCGCTAGCTGGGAGCCTGGGGTAACACTTATAGCGCAGCGCCTCCACTTACCCAGGATTCCCGTGATGTGAGATTCCCCTGGGCAAGAAATACAATAACACACATATGAATGCAACCAGTTTTACTGTAATAATGCACGGTAACCTTATCACTCTATAATGCAACGTAGCAATAACACATATCAATTCACACACAGCATATCCTAACACATAACCGAACACATAACCTTAGCAGCAATGCCTAACACCCTTATAACGGTAGTGGCTCAGCCACGCTCCTATTGAGTACCGTCTCTGTCCCGCTACCGCGTGCTCCACACCGTGTCCATGTACGGTAATGTATTGGTATAGGCTCAGTTCTTTAGCCACTTGCTTAGTGTCCCTAAAGAGTTACGCCTAAGGCGGGATCAGCGCCTGTTGACCGGTGTTGGTGCACTTGATGTAATAATACCTTCCGGTCACGGCGGTGACCGGCAACAACTTCACAAAGGGTCAGACGCCTCCGACACGTAGCCTCCAGATGTCACGGTGTCCAGCCGTCTGGTCCCAGATAACTGCAACCGCCGCAACTCTGTGCTTTGTCCCTTACTGGTACTCAGTAAGGGTGATGCTCGCTACCACTATAGGGCGTCCCTGCAGCACAGCAACCTATGGTGACTTCAGGGAATACTCCTAGGGCCTGCGGGGTAAAACTGTCCTATGCAGGCGGGTCACTGACCCCCTGCACCCACACTACCTCTCCCTTCACCTCCCGGATCCCCTCTCAATAACTTCTCCCTAATACCTGTAGCAACCCACTGCACGAACTGTACCTGCAGCAACCGCACTGCACTCACACTCTACCTGCAGCAACCGCACTGCACTCACTGTACCTTCTTATCAGCACTCACAGCACTGACAGCCGTGACACTGACAAGACTGCACACACACTCACACTTAAGGGCAGGGTCCCTACCTTAGGGGCCATCCCTCAGTACCTACCCACTACCCTAACAGGGATTGGGGCCTGCCTGGGAATCACCATACCTGGTGTAGGAGCCACTTGCTCCCTACACCCTTCCTCCCCCTTCCTGCTCCCAGCTCCAACTGCCTTGCTCCAAAGCCCGCAAAATGTATCTATCCGCTCTCCCAGTAACCTTGCGCTCCCATTGGCCGCTATGGGGCACCTGGTGTACTTGGCCCTAAGCCTCATGGGAACGTAGTCCCGTGGAGGCTGCCTTTGCATTGGGGCCACGTGCGCACTTGCCCTGCGCATTCGCGAGTCCCTAATGGCCGCCGCAACTCTCTAGCTGTTTCCGTGCATGCGCGATCACGGCGCATGTGCGCTCCTCGGCAATAGCGGCCCCCGCTAGCCGGGTGCGCCACCGGGACTCCCAGGACTCGGAGCGCTCCCTGCTTCGGCCCCCACCTTCGCGTTGTGCCGGCGGGTCCGTCGCTGCCTCTGGCGGCACCCGCGACCGCTCGGCACTCACAGAAGGGGGTCTCTGAGGGCGAAATGAGACCGGGGCTACATATACGTATTTAACTATATATTTTTTGTGATTGGAGTGAAGTCTAGATAACAGTCCAAATAGAAGCAATTGGATCAGCAGCAGTTGACCAGATTTCAAGCACTGGTCAGAAAACAGCACAGCAATACAAGTCAGTGCAAAGCAGTACCGCCAAATGATGGAGTTTACTAGCTCACGATTTATTGCAATCCTCTGCTACAGGCTGGGGTGCATCTGCTGCAGACGACATAATTGTGAACGTGGGACTGCTGCTGCTGGTCCAAGTGCTTCTATTTGGACTTATCTAGACTTCACTACTGGTGAATAGACAGGACCACTGCTATTTTCTATACCAGGGGTCTCCAAACTTAGTCATTTTATGGATATACCTGTTTCAACACAGGTGGCTCAATCAGTGGCTCACTCAAAGACCGAGCCACGGATTGAGACACCTGTGCTGAAACAGGGATATCCATAAAAGCCGGCCTGTTGGCGGCTCTTAAGGACCGAGTTTCGAGACCCCTGTTCTATACCAATTTTGGGTTGCTAGGGCTTACTGACACAAAGAGCCTGGTGATTGCGTTGGTTCACTTAGTGTGTATTTTTGGAGGTAAGGATAAAGGGTGAAGGAAGTACCTGTGGTCACAGATCGTGGGGAGCGGGCCAGAAGAAGGGGGTTATCCCCAAAATGTTGCCCCCTCTATTACCTTTATTCTTCACCACCCCCACCCACATTTTTTATTTCCCAATCACTCCCCCCCCCCCCTTCTGTTTTCCCTCCCCTTCCTTCCCCCATCTTCCTATTCACCTTTTTCCCACAGGTGTCATTTTTTGCACCTTGAGTAATTGTTTTCTCCTGTTTTACAATTAGTAGACATCTTTCTCTGTATGTCATTATTTTGCGGATATGTTTGCATATTAAATTACATTTCCTTGCTTATCAGACTATCTGTTCATTGAGTGCTGGGAACCACCTTTTTTCGTTAGAGGATTTCTACCTTCTATTTTTACTACATGCGGTGTGTTAAATAATTAGATTTTTATTATATTTATGCATGCTAGCTCTTCTATTTTTCCTGTGCTGTGCACCACCATTTTTTTTCCTCCTGCCTACCCACACAGCAGAGAGCACGCCAAAAAGAAGTTCTGCTGGCTGGGATCCCGTGAGTACTGTGGATACCCCCAATTAATTTGGGAGTGGTTTCTTCCATGAATATAGAAGAATCGCATGCTGGGTGTATGCATGTTGCTCTAAAATGTTGGTTATCTGAGGGCTTGCTACGAGATCTCTGAGATGGCCGAGTTGTTGGCAGCTCACCAGGCTCATTTCCCCTGACCCCTGTGAAGAAATACTTACCCACTAGACCACAATGGTCCTTTACTTACCTATGGACATTACTTTAGATAACCCATAGCCACAACAGAAGGCATTCCGTATCTTTCATTAATATTGTATGTTGTATTTATGGTTTTTGGATGCATACTATTAACCACACGCGATCTCTGAAGCACTCAAACTGGACTTTGTCTTTTCTTTTACCGAGACCTAGCTGCCTTTAAGACGGCAGATGTCTCATGATCGGCTTGCCGACTTTCAGAGCCCTACAAAATCTGGTTCCCAGCTACCGGCAAGATCTCCTGGTTCTCTATAAACCCACATGCTCACTTGATCTGCATGTAAACAACCCCTAACAGTTTCTCCCTGACTTCATTTGGGGGACGAGATTTCAGCCACATGGCTCCTACTCTTTGGAACTCTCTGCCTCACATGGTCTGAGACCATGGAAAACAGTCTCTAGACTTAGGCTACGTTTATAGTGTCGGAGACGCGACGGTCGCTGGAAAATCAAATAGAGATGACTTCCAGTGATCGCGACCAATCCGTCGCGCCATCGCATCGTGCTTACTATAAGCACACGTGATGGCGGCAATGCATTTGTTTTGCTGCGATGTCGCTGTCGCTATATAGTGCCGTCGGGTGGCGGCGTCGCGGGTTTCCTGACACTTGATTGGTTCAAGGGCTGTCACGAGGCGACAGCCCTTGAAAAATCAAATTTTGTCAGCTACCAGTTTTCGCGACGGCGACGTCGCTTCATCGCAGTCGCGCTTACTATAAGCGCACGCGGTGGCGGCAATGCATTTGTTTTCGGCGACGTCACATCGCCGTCACTATAAGCGCGGCCTTATGTATTTGAGGCGTGAACCACAACCTGACATTCAATCATTCCATTCTGTATTCTGCTCATCCTATATTTTTCTCTTGTGTTAGTCATTTATCTTTTGTAACGGTTAGCTATAAATGTCCCTTTAAGTCCCATTGGGAACAAAATGCTACATAGTTATTATTTTTTAGGGTAATTATAATTTAGAATCTTAGGGATTAATTTACAAATGTGTCAACCATTCTCATTTATTAATGGCCATTCAGTGGTATAGGCTACAATACGTTTTAATGGTTACAACCCTTTATTTTCTTTGCAAAGGAAACATTTTTGTGTTAATAAAGGATAATCATCAGCGCTTACAAATGCTTAAACAAATTCACCCATCCACCGTTAAATATAAGAACACCAAGGCACACATTATTTAGTTGGCCTCTTCTGTTTTTGATTAAATGTTTAATAATAGTATCCTGGTTCAGTGAACCAGACCACACATCCGTGCAGCAAGATGTGGTTGCAAAAATAAAAAAAAGTTAGTATTGATATGGGATCAGAATTAAAGTGGAAACATTTTTCACACATTTAGTGAAATGTCTATTTTCCAAATATAATTTCCCATATGGTTTGTTGGTTTCAGAAACAAAAACAGTTCATAAAAATGTTAAGCATTAAAGGATGTATTTCCAAATGTGTTTATTTCACATACTCTGCCCACTGGGAAAAAAGAAAATAACTATATTACCATCTCTTTGAATCGGAAAGAAAGGAAATATATTTTTTGGAGGTAAACGCGCTTTGAAATGATACGGAAACAGTTGACATGGATTTAGATAGATTAAAAAGACGTGGCGCATTTAAAGCTGCAATTTACAATGATTTTTTTTTTCAGAGTAAACTTGAGACTAATTGAAACACACAATAGAACAACTCAAACGATTAGAAACATACAAATAATTAAAAAGTAATTATATAAAAAAATTTAAAGCCACGCTGCAGATTAGGAGAAAAGATTTAGGGCCATATTTGCAAAGCAGTCTTCTTCCATAATGCCCCTTCCAGCGCTAGAAAGCATTTTACAGCCCACTCACGTCAACCCACAATTACTGTAGCGTAACCTTATTAATTAAGTAATAATCCCCAAAGAACAGGGCATTATTGGCCAGTAATGCCCTGTTCTGAGGGGATTATTACTATTATAGGCTAAATGTAGGCTTATTCTTATTTATTTACTGATTGGATAATGCCCGGAATTTTAACCAATCAGAGTGCAGGGATTTCAATAATGCCCGGAATTTACCAGCTTTAGACTATAATGCTTGTTAGAGAGTTGAAGGCATTAGGCACAGGCGCTGGGGTGATCAGCTGTCCTTAATAAATGTGCCTAATTTCTGGGTGCTTAGTCATTCTAACATTTGTCGCTTGTTTATTTATTGACAGAGGGGGGAAATTAGACAACACACAATTTATTTACAAACCGTTTATTTTCACTTGAAATTATTATTCCAGGTAAAAAAAAATATAGCCTTCAACAATTAAGTTATATTAAAATAATGAGTGTCTTTAGAAAGAATCCCCAAACAACTGCAGTTTTCCTTTTAACAAGTTGAACTCTTTTCAATGGCAAAAAAAGAATAAATTTCTGATTGCTAAACACTTATTGTGTTCGTATTCTCTGTTTGTTCTCAGGGTCTCATTCTGAACAGGTGCTCCTCATCTCATGCTGCTTCCACACAGCTCACTGTATGTAGGTTCAACTCTGCACTGATTCAGGGTTTTTCCCAATTCAATTTGTCATTTTAGTCTGAACTTACAAATATACCGTCTCACTGTGAGAACAGCAATGGGTAAAGATGCATGAAATATTAACGACCAATTATGAATATGGTCAATATCAGACATTTATGGACACTGAAAATGTCTCAATAGTGTAAACTTGCGCAGAAAGAATCAAGTGACACTATCTTTGTATAATTGGTAAAATCCACCCAAAAATTTTGCTGACCGCTTCAAGTTTACTTAATGTTTTTGCTCACCAGAAATCCCAAATGAATGAATAAACCTTGGAAACTTCGGCAAGTCATTTTTAAAAATGTGCTGTGAATGAATATCAAATCTGCAAGTTACACAGTAGATGAGGTTGAAAAAAAGACATATCCATAGAGTTCAACCTATGTTATTTAGAAGACAGGTGCTTGCCCTATATTTGTATTTAAAATATTTGGATCCAGAGGAAGGCAAACAAAAAACCCCAGTGAAACAACATCCAATGAGATCTCATAAGGGAAAAAAATTAATTCCTTTGTGACTCCAATAATGATAATCAGATTTCTCCCTGGATAAACATCCATCCCATGTTTACTTATTTGGTATATCCCTGTATACCTTTAGTTTCTAAAAAGATGTCCAACCTTTTACAGCTATCTGTTGTATCTGTCATCACAGTCTCCATGGGTAATGAGTTCCACATTGTAACTGCCCTTACTGTATGGAATCCTTTTCTTTGTTGCTGGTGAAATCTCCTTTTCTCCAACCTTAGAAGAGTTTGTACGACCCTTTGGATGAATAGTTCTATTGAAAGCACCTTGATTGACCAGAATATATTTGTATATAGTTATCATATCCCCTCTTAGATGCCTCTTTTCTATATAACTAAAGCAAATTTAACTTCCCTCTTCTCACGTCAGATTTTCAATCCCCTTTATTAACTTTGCAGAAAAAAGCTGCCCTTTTTCTAGTTCCATAATGTCTTTTTTATGGAATGGTGCCCAAAACTGTATTCCATATTCAAGATATGGTCTTACTAATGCTTTAAGCAGTGGCATCATTTTCTTTCGTCCCTTCTATCCTGTAACGGTTGCTCACCACAAACAAGACGGGACCGCGAGGCTGAGGTGGGGATGTTAGTGTACACCGACCTCCAGCCGCGTGAGCCCGTCTGGAGTGCAGAGTGATAGTTGTGTTGCCGGGTCAGGGTTGGACAAGTGAGGACAGTCGTAATACTCGCCGTGGTCAGGGGTTGGAGAATTTGGATGGTCATAGACGGTTGTCGGGGTCCAGGGGCAGAGAAGGTGGAGGTCCAAAAGGAAGCCGAGGTCGGGGGTCCAGGTACAAGCCGAGGTCAAACACAGAAACAAGACAGGATCAAAAATGCACAAGGCAACAGGACAACGCAGCAGAAGCTTGAGGTAAGCACTACGTTCAGGAACGAAGAATTATGCTCAGCCAATTTGCCATAGGGCTGGCTGAGCATATAAAGGGCAGGTGACCAATGAGCAGCCAGCAAGCAGCTGCCACACATTAGCATGAACTGCCCACTCGGTAGCAAGCGCCCAATGGTAGGATGGAGGCGGAGTGAGCCGCAGGTGCAGGTGATCCTGGTTTATAGTGGAGTTAAGGATTAACCCCTCTAGTGCTCTGCATGATGCGGTGCCAGTGCGTGGTCTCCTGCGGGCATAATGCGTCACCCGTGTCGTCACGGGATGATGCAGGGTTGGGGCCTAAGGCCGATCCTGGAGGTGTCCCCCTGTCTGATGGCGCGGCGCCTATGGGTAGCTTCCCTGGTCAGCGGTGCGTCCCCTGTGCCGCCACAAGACCTGTCGTGGGTGCGGAACCTAAAGCCAATCCTCACACATCCATACCCCGATTTTATTTGCCGTTGCAGCTACTGCCTGATTTTAAGCACTACTTCAATCCTTCTCCATCAAGGATTCCCCTAATTTATCCCCATTTAATTTGAAAATTGCCTGTTTATTCTTGTTTCCCAAATGCATAACCTTACATTTATCTGTATTAAACTTAGTCTGCGTTTACCTGCTCACGTTGAGTCTATCCAAGTTCTTCTGGAGAGAAATTAAATCCTGCACTGATTTTACTACTGTACATAATTTAGTGTCACCAGCAAAGATGGAGACTTGATTCTCTATGCCAGGCCTGCACAACTCGTAAAGTGCGGAGGGCCGAACTGCTCCAAGGAAAAAAAAATTGGGCTGCACGGGTGAAATCATCATCATCATCATCATCATCATCATCATCATCATCGTCTCTCCTCCAGCACCTCTCATCATCATCCTGCACCTCCCATCACTCTCCCCCCTGCATCTCCCATCACTCTCCCCCCCCTGCACCTCCCATCACTCTCCCCCCCCTGCACCTCCCATCACTCTTCCCCCCCTGCCACTCCCATCACTCTTCCCCCCCCCCCCCTGCGCCTCACAAGAAAAACAGAGTCCGTCGTACGGGTAAAACAGAGACTCTACCAGAGACTCTCACATTCACCACCAGTTTAAGTTCTTTCAAATCTAAGGCTGTCTCACATTTTAACCTGGTCTGTAACTGTTTCATACGCTCATAATATATATTTTCTTTAACTGTGCACGCAATATCTTGTACATACTTGAAAACGAGAGGTAACTCTCAATGTATTACTTCCTGGTAAAATATTTTATAAATAAATAAATAACAGCAGGCCCCACAACCCATATCGGCAGCATCCCCCACCCCAAGGCAGCATCCCCCACCCCAAGGCAGCATCCCCCACCCCAAGGCAGCATCCCCCACCCCAAGGCAGCATCCCCCACCCCAAGGCAGCATCCCCCCCCAAAGCAGCATCCCCCACCCCAAGGCAGCATCCCCCCCCAACGCAGCATCCCCCACCCCAAGGCAGCATCCCCCACCCCAAGGCAGCATCCCCCACCCCAAGGCAGCATCCCCCACCCCAAGGCAGCATCCCCCACCTCAAGGCAGCATCCCCCACCACAAGGCAACATCCCCCACCTCAAGGCAGCACCCCCCCCCAACGCAGCATCCCCCCCCACCCAACGCAGCATCCCCCAACCCAAGGCAGCATCCCCCACCCCCCCAAGTCAGCATCCCCCATGCCTACCAGATGATGCGGCGGTAGCAGACTCTGTTGCGGCCGACGGTGGCAAAAGGAGGAGAGGAGGTGGTGGATGGCGGCGACGGCAGGTGAAGCAGGGGGAAGCGCGCTCTACTAACAGACCCTGAAGTTCCGGGTCGCGGGACTGGTGGAGCGCGGTCCCCTGCTGGAGCCGGGAAGGGGGGTTAGGGGGATGACAGGAAGCGCACGCGTTTGCTGGTGCGCGCTCCTAGAGGGCTGTGGGCACAGACAGCATGCGGCCGCGAGGGAAGGAGAGGAGTGGGGAGGGAGAGGAGGGGGGAAGAAGGGGGGTTGAAGGGCCGTATGCTGTGCAGCCCTGCTCTATGCCAACCTCAAGGTCATTAATAAACAAGTTAAAAAGCAGGGGTTCCAGTACTAAACCTTGAGGTGCTCCATTTACAACTTTAGCCCAACCTGAAAATGAATTTTATTTATAAAAATGTTTTACCAGAAAGTAATACATTGAGTTACCTCTCGTTTTCAAGTATGTCCTGGGCATAGAGTTATGATGACAAATACATGGTTACAAATACAGTTACATTTAGTGAACAGGGTTATACATTATCAAAAGGTTCCCTTTATGACAAATCTCTGTGGTCTATCCTTCAACCAGTTTTCAATCCAGGTGCAAATATTTTTAGCTAGAACAATTTCCTTTATTTTGTACTCCAATGTCTCGTGAGGCACTTTATCAAAAGCCATTACAAAATCTAAATAGGCCACATCAAATGCATTACCCTGGTGTAAATTCCAACTTATCTCTTGAAAGAAGCGAATAAAATTAGTTTGGCACAACATAGCCTTCATAAATCCATGCTGACTATTACTAATAATTTTGTTATCCATAAGCAGTGGTTGACAAATCACCCAAAAATCTACTCGCCGAACCAAAAAAAATCTACTCGCCACCTAGTCCGGCCCCTAATCCCGCCCTGCTTGGGCGGCCATGAGGAGGTCGCCACGGGCCTGTAGGTGAATGGATTTGTCGAACACTGTCCATAAGGTATTCCTGAATATAATCTCACACTAAACTATCAAATATCTTTCTGACTATTGATGTTAGGCTTACAGGTCTGCAAATTCATCAGTTGTGATCTAGCTCCTTTTTAAATATTAAAATGCTTTACGCCGATCTTGTGGTACCGAGCCTGTGGAAATGTAGTCCTTGAATCTTAAATGTAATGATTTGGCTATTAACTGAACTTTAACTCTGTTAGAACTATTGGATGTATGTCATCAGGGCCAGTTGCTTTCTTTACTTTAATTTTATCAAGCTGTCTATGCACTTCCTGCTCAGTTAAACCAATTGTTCGTTAAAATAGGGGTTGTGGCTTCCTCCTGCAGCAATATTTTTTGCAATTGATTCTTTCCCTGGTATATATAGTCAACAATTTTTTTTAATACCCTTTTCCTTATCTCCAATAATTTACCTGCCCATCTCACACTGAAAGGGTCCTATATTCTCTTTTCTAATATTTTAGTTATTAAGTTACGTAAATAACTAATTAGGGTTGATCTTACTTTCTATTGCAATTTGGTTTTTATTTTTTGCTAATCTGATTGCCCTTTTGTACAATCTTTATAATTCTGATATCATGCTTCTGTCCCTTGTCTTAAGAATCGCCTGCCTCTTCCTTTCCATTTCCTCCCGTTTATTTAGCCACATAGGTTTAGACTTGTATCTTTAATATTTATTACCCATGGGTCCACACTGATGTGTGCATTTTTAACAATGTTTTAAAGACTGCCCATTTCTCTACGGCATTTTTTTCTACAAAAAATGTCGACCCAATGTATTCCTTGGGGTAAAATAATAAGTGTATAAGAGCGCTAGTGCAATAATAATTTTAAAAAAAAACACAGGGGGAACAAAACCTGAGATACAGTCCTAGGGTGTAGGTAGTCCTGGAGCTACCGTAGAGGGTTAATCTGGGATCTTCCGACCAGATTTAGAAGATTTGTGTGGAAAAACCTCTTGTGGCGCTGAGGGTAAGTGGATGGAACAAAAGTCTTGTGCTGAGGTTTCTTCTTTAAGGAATGGCTCAGAGAGGGAAACAAGAGAAATACAAAAACCACAATAGTGTATTACCCTTTAGACAATATAAGACATAATGATTGAAAATGGAGCATTTAATAGTTAAAACAATTGTAACTACAATTGAAGTAAAACATGAACTGTAAAATGAACAGTGAATGATCTTCTGTTGGTTAAAGGAAATAGGGGCTGGTTGGTTCAGCTACGGTGTCCCTGGATGACCACAATACCTTCCTGCGGTACCGTAGCTGAACCAACCCGGCGGTGACGTCAGCGGAGGAGACGCTCGAAATTTACTCGGCTGAGTTGATACCACGAGAACTCCAAGAAACCTCCCCGCACGCATCAAGCAGACGTCCAGCACCCCACAGCAGACGGCCACCCCTGGCAAAAGACCCCGTACCACTGCACATGTCCTACTCCAGGACGGTGAGTAGGATTTCAGTTTTACCTTTGGTGGAGCAGCAAGGCTTCATTTGGCACAAGCGCTGGGAAGCCCCTATTTCCTTTAACCAACAGAAGATCATTCACTGTTCATTTTACAGTTCATGTTTTACTTCAATTGTAGTTACAATTGTTTTAACTATTAAATGCTCCATTTTCAATCATTATGTCTTATATTGTCTAAAGGGTAATACACTATTGTGGTTTTTGTATTTCTCTTGTTTCCCTCTCTGAGCCATTCCTTAAAGAAGAATCCTCAGCACAAGACTTTTGTTCCATCCACTTACCCTCAGCGCCACAAGAGGTTTTTCCACACAATGTATTCCTTGTAGATTATTCCTCGGTTGATTAAAATCTGACTTTCTAAAATGTAAAGTATTTGCTGAACCCGTATAAAGGGTTTTTGATAATTTATTGCAAATTAGACCATGTTATGATCATGGTTTCCCGAATGGTCCCTGCTTGAAATATTTATTGTTGCCAAATCCATTAATGCCCCTCTCCTGGTTGGTTCTTTTTTTTAATTTGGGTCGTGTAATTGTTGTTTAGAACCCCCTAAAAACTTGTTTCTTTTTGTTGTAATGCTAATCTCATTGCTCCAGTCTGTGTCTGGATAACTAAAATCACCCATTCTGCAAACATGACCTAGTTTTCCTGCCTTCTCCATTTACAAAAGTATTTTGAAGTCGCATACTGAGGCACACCAGGACAGAGCACAGACACGCAGTGAGCAGTCTTTGAGCCATCAAACTTGGCACAGGAGACCAGGACACTTAACACCAGGAACGTTTACATCAGACAGAGCAAGAAGTAAAATAAATCAAGTTCATTTGACCAAGGTCGACAGGCACAACACTCTACACACAGTTTGGGACAAACACACCCAAAACAAGAAATACGGGGGAATTCAAACTTAACCAGGTGCTGCTTCAATAGTTTACCTGGGCAAATTCCACTCACCATCCGCTTTGGGTACCGCAGTAGTCCAGAGATGCTAATTCAGCTATAACACATTCAAATAGACCACTCACTTCCACTACAAGCCTTGGACGACACCTACTCCGCTATGACCAGAATAGTCTCTGGAGCTGAACTTGGCAGCTTTTTACATAGGTTCTCCACTTCCATAGGAAATCATGGAAGATGGGGTGCCAACCAATCAACGCATGGATTCTGAGTGCGGGCCAATCACCAGTGAGGGATCGCCTGTGATGGACCAATCCGGGCTGTGGGCAGTGACTATGACTCTAGGACAGCCCAGAGGTGGGCTTTAAGAGTGGGAAATTTGAACTGACCAATGGGATTAATCATGCATACAGGGCTCATACCCAGAAACGGTTCCTTACAGCCAGCACGATAGGTCTCACAGAGATCGGCGCCTCAGAGTTTTGGTTGAAGAATGGCTCAGCGCTTAGCGGCATTGTTCCTCAGACTTGAGTAGGCACCCTTCCCAACTCCTAACACTGTCTGATACACTTCACCTCCCACATTTGGATAGCAGGGACTCGTCTCTTTGTGTGCAGGCTGGCTGAGTTAATTGCCAGCCCTGCACACAAAGAGGACAGAAAATACACTCATCCTAATCAAAACAGTCGAATACATATAGCAAACCACATTTTCAAGGGGGATACAGGGTTAACCCCTAAGTATCTATTTAGACAGGTAGGGGCAATGGCTGGGCTTAACCTTTATTATAATAGCTGCATTGCTCCTAATGTCACAAACCTTATTCTACCATGCACACTCAAGCAAGTTTTACAGATCTCTTATGTGGAAATGGGCCAGAAGTTATAATAAGACCTTTAAACTTGTGTCATAAATCTCTCATGTTGCATCAATTGATTATTATAATATGCTTTAAATCATAATACATCATATTATTGATTCAAGATACTTGCTTATTGTGATCCTCGAGTGCTGGGACCCCACATACTGTACATGTTATGATCACGTTTTCTCAAATGTTCCGACTGAAATATTTGTTATTACAGAATCCAGTATTGTCCCTCTCCTAGTTGATTCCTCGATAATTTGGGTCATGCAATTGTCTTTTGTCACCCCCCAAAAAACCTGTTTCCCTTAGTTGTAATGATAGTCTCATTGTCCCAGTCTATGTCTAAGTAATTCAAATCGCCCATTATGCAAACATGTCTTAGTTTTGCGGCCTTCTCTATTTGCAAACGTATTTTGGCTTCCTCAATCTGATATGTGGTGGTTTATAGTAGTGTTTTTCAAACCTCTCCTTGGGAACCAAGGAAACACTAGATTTGGAGAATAACCAATGCACTTGCATCCAGGTGACTGCATATTAATAGAATATTAGGTGGCTGCCTCGGAAACCTGGTCTGGTCGTAGGGACACTTATTTACAGCATACAGCAACACTGGTTTATAGCATATCCCTACAAATATTTTATTTGTACTTTTACCTCCACTGCTAATGTCTATCCAGTCTCTACACTTTCATAATTCACTTCATAAACATCTTCCCTTATAATAGGTTCTAAATCTGGTTTACCATTTAAACATCCTCCACCTGCTCTTCTATTTGCTCGATCCCTCTGAAAAAATGCACAACCCTCTGAATGAACTACCCAGTCATGAGTTTCATCCCACCATGTCTCTGTAATGCATATATCACACTGCTCCCTTCTGGCTATTAATTCAAGCTCCCCCATTTTATCAGTTACTGTAGGCTTCTTGCATTTACGTTTTTTACCAGTCTATGCTATTGTTATCTTATCTGCTCCTGCCTTTCTACTCCAATGGATGTAGTCTTTATATTACTATTACAATCTGTATTTAATATAGGTGCCTCCTTGCTTGCCAAACTCCCACTTCCTTCAATTGACCCATAGCTATTTCATAATTCCTATCTACTGTCCAGTCTAGGGGTGCACAAACTCTGTAAGGGAGCGACATTTTGCAAGAGGGGCGCCACGCTTACAGACGCTCGGCGCTCTTTCCCACAACATTTAAATTGATTGCCGGGGGAGAGCGCGGGGCCTCTGTAATTGCCGCTTACCTGCTCTCTGGCTTCTTCTGACGCGTCGCCATGGCAACGCAACATTACATGAAACTGTGACAGCGCAACGTCATAGAGAGAGATTCCAGAGGGAAGGGGAGGCGCAAGCAGGGGGGAGAGCAGGCAGGGGGAAGAGATACTTACAAAGTTTGCGCACCCTTGGTCTAGTCCAGAACCCCTTGCTTGTCCCTCTTGCTCCCTCCTAGTTGAAAATTTGCATTACTAAAAGGTAGCAAAATACTGTACATACTTGACATATACCGGGCACCATCTCTGGTCAAGAGTCGGATCATTCACAGGCTAAACACTAACAAAACAAAAAAGCAACTACCAAAGTACTGGGAGTCCTCCCAAACTCTTGTTCCACTGGTAGACCTCCTAGTTGCACCCTTGTGTGGCAATGATTTTATTTGCTTGTTTATACTGTATGCCAAGCTCTATTTTCCTCCACAACTGATCAGCAGCTTGTCCAAATTAGGCAGAAACTTGCTGTCCCTCTATGAACTTGAGATTAAAATCAATGCTATGATAATATAGTGCATGTGACCCGATCACATTTCACAGAGCCCTGACACCATACAAACTCAGGAGTGGAGCAAAGACGACTCGTATGGCGCTCCACACCGAAGACACTTCAAATCCTAACCTTGGTACTACACCTTGCTGCTCACAGAGAAACGCATTTGCAAGACCATGAAGGTACTGTAGCTAGAAACAATAAAGCAATTGAGATAGTTTTCAAACACAGCTGACAGATACCCAGTAAAAACACACAAAACCTTAAGTCTCTCACTTTTTAATACCAAACTGTTATATACTGTACATATAATACACATCAGGTTTTTGGAGAAGGCATTCCTCTCTGTTAATGCTTACCATATACAGTAGCACACAGTATACCTTTATTGCGCTTATCCCAGTTTTGTATTATTACCTACAAGCAAACATTTGTATGCTACTACTATAGAAAATGTGTGTACATGGTTAAAGTACAGTCCTTATATTTAGTAGTCTTTAAAATCACCAATACTTGTGCACTGTTTAAGTACACTTAACACCTTAAAGAAGCATTCCTGCTGAAATGTTTTTTTGTTTTAATATATGCAGCATTTGAGCACCTTTAACAAAAAACGATTACGTATAAAGGCCGCCGATCAACCCATTCTCATGTGATATCGGCCAATATCCTACTTCCTGGGTTCACCTAATGGCCGCCTTTAATCAATCCTTCAGTCAGTGGAACGCAACAGCTAAAATATAACATTACAGTATATATTACCATGGGTAACTGTCTATTGTTGCAGCGTTCAACTCAACCCTTTCCCGTTTGGGTTAATTTGCTGCCAAAAATCTTGCACTGCAGCACTGAAAAACAGCCTGCTATAGCAACCACAGCATGCTCAGTACATTAAAACTCATGAAAAATGACAAATGGAGTCGACTTCAAAAAAAATATCTACTACTACACAACTGTTTAAAAAAACAAAACCAAAAAAAAACATGATTTTGAATGTATTGGTGTTATAAATATATTTACGGTTTGCCATAAAAATAGATAACTGATGCTGATCATATTTCCATTATTTAAAGCCGTAATGTTCAGCAACCCTGAAAATGAACATGTTGCAGTATGAAGATTAAGGAACCTCAAATAGGACAGACCCCCCACCCAAAACTATTGTTGGAACACTGACCAGTTACAGCAGCTCACGCCCGTCACTGGAAAATCTCCTCACAATAGTGATGTTCAATATGAAAACACTGCAGACGAATTCTAAGCATTATTCAGTTTGACATATACAAAAATGCTCAACTCTGCTGCAAAGATATTCCCCCCTTTAGCTCTGCAGGAATATCATTGCAATACATTGTTGATAGCTTCATCCAGCAGTAAAATAGGTGTTCGATATCATAACGTGTTGAGTTGTAATTAAAGATCAATAAAAAGCCAAATGGTAACAATTGATTTTTTTGTCCCCAACACTAGATGCTCAATAATATATACAGAAAGAGCTGAAGTACACAAAAGTATACACTGTATAAATAAAAAACAACTATATTTCAGTAGAATAGAAGACCAAAGATAAGTTGTACCAATAGACAGATTTTTATTAAAAATGTTTTTAATGCAAGACCAAATCCTTAGGAACAGCTCTGAAAGAGACCAAAAATTCCCATATGTAATTCAAATATAGTTCTTTGTTACATTCTTTGAGCCTCTCTGTGCATGAGAAATGCTTTAACACCAACAGGAATGCTCTCCTTTTCACTTTTTAGGACACTATTAAACTGAACAGGTCTAATTTGAAAGAGAACTGCAGAGCTTTTGTCAAAACCTCCTACGCAATTCAGCCCCAGTAAATAATAGTTTTAGATATGTGTCTCATAGGCAGTTATAAAGAACTTACAGCATAACATCATGACAAGCGGGGCATTAAAATGTCAATACTAACTTTCCAATCACTTTTAGAAATGAAAATGGAATCTGATTTGGCAAAAATAAATGTATTTTACACCAAGGAAAACATTTTTTTTTTATATCGTAGCTGTGCTAAAGCAATTAAAATAAATGTTGCAAAACATTTATACTGAAGATTTATAAGTTAAAAAATGAATCATAATTAGTTAGGCTTTATGATGTATAAAATAGCCAAAACCAACAGTGAATACAGCTGAAGATGGTGAGGTCATTTCTTGTGTGAGGCTCATAAGCATGGCCACCTGTAGAGATAAAAACAGTCCAAGGAATGAGTTTTCCAGCCATGGATGGAGTGCGAGATTCCCCAAATGTGCACATGCCAGTTCTATTTCCACTGATTTTTAAGTATGACAATATTTATAATCCATTGTACGTTTATTTCTGTAAAACCAGTGGTGCTCAACTTGTCCTCAAGATCCCCCAACAGGTCAGGTTTAAGGATATCCCTGCTTCAGCACAGGTGGCTCAATCAGCGGCGTCAGTCTTCAACTGAGCCACCTGTGCAGAAGCCTTAAAACCTGACCTGTTGGGGAGGGGGGTTCTTGAGGACGGGAGTAGAGCACCCCTGTGGTAAACCACTGCCAGCGTCATTGCCAACCTTGTAAGAAACATCAGAGGAAGATCCTCTTCCACGTATAGTGTATATAGACATTGATGCACACTAAAGATATGCGAATGGCTTCAAAAGTGTCCGGGCACATTTTTTTGTGAAGTCTTGGTATATTTTGCAGCTTCCCCGTTTTTGCTGAAGTTCATATTGGTGTCATTTTGGTTCATATACGGGCCACATTCGATTGCATATGGACTTTTAACGCGTGGAAAACTTTGTCAAGCTTCGCTGAAGATTCGTGAAAATTGTTTAGATAATAAAGGGCGGTTTTCACCTAGTCCGCAATCACTAACCACATATTTGAATCTTTTAAAAAAAAAAAAAAAGGAGATCTTGATCTTCCTCCAATGTGATGAAACCGTTAATAATAAAGTCCTGCATGCGACTAAAATTATATCATTTAATCCTATTTAAAAATAAGAGTTTTTTTTATTTTATCCTTCATGGGAGCCAGAAATAAGATGCATCATTCTTTGCCCAGTGGTGGCTTCTCTACAGAGACGTTTACGCAGGGGAAGGCAACTCCAGTCCTCAAGGGCCACCAACAGGTCAGGTTTTCATGATATCCCTGCTTCAGCATAGGTGGCTCAATTGAAGACTGTATAACCTGTGCTGAAGCTGGGATATCCTGAAAACCTGATCTGTGGGTGGCCCTTGAGGACTGGCTTTTCTCCTCTCCCCGAGTTAAAGCCACAGCATTGGCATTCACAAAAATAAGATCCATTTTAAGTCACATCTACTGATGTCATGAAAAGAGTTTAAAACCTTTCACAAAGTTAAATCTGTGAACACACGTATATTTATATATAGTATGAAAATATACTGCAGAGACCAAATGAAAAACAAAAGGTCTGCCACGGAAGCATGTGTCGTTTTGTCAGTAACACATTGAGCAGTTGCTTTCATTTACATTTCTTGGCACCAATTAAAAACATGTCCCTTTAGTTTATATTTACATTCTTTTACCCACAATGCTTTGTCCTTGGATGACTACGTGGATCATGAGGCAGGCAGTTATCACTTCACTGGCAGATATATTGCACAGAAAGGGTTAAAAAAAAAAAAAAAAAAATCCCGGCACCAGAGCAAAAATGTATGCAGGTGGAGAAAGAGATATAGAAATGGATAAATACGGACACAATAACATGCCGTTTAATTGCCATGTAATATTAAAACGTTGCATTAAAAAAAAAAACAAGATGGTTTGAGCATGACTGCATCCATCGCAGTGTCCCGGGCATTGTTACCAGATACCACAGACCTGTTTATTCTTGCTTCGTAAGAGTATTCATAGAACATGTGTGTGCTGGACACACCGCCAGCGAAAGACATTTGGGGAAACTAAAAAGAAAAATTAGATGTTAAAACTGCCCTCTCGTATAAGTTACTATTTTTTTTTTTTTTTCATATATTTTATTTGGCAACATATTTTCTATTTTGAGATTCGGCATGAGATCATCGTAATTCTCCCTAATAAATCTTGTGTTTCACTATGGCACAGTGACTGAATACGGCTTTTTAATTAGAAACGTCCTAATGCCAACTCTCTTGGGATCAAAAATGGTGTCGTGTTTAAAATCAAACTTGTAAATGTACTTCTTAAAATATTTATTTATTTATTTTAAAAAAAACCTCTGCGCAAAAAAAAAAAAAAAACTCAATCCACTCAGGAGAAATAGTCTGATGGGAAGAAAATATAAAATAAGACAAAACAAAGCACATTTTACTCATTATTTGGATTACAAAACAATGTCAATTTGTCATGGCCGTTTATTGAAGTGTAGCTATTACCATTTACATGTCGCTAATGACTTGCAGGTGTATTAAAAATTAAAAAATACAGTTAAAGCTATGTATGTCTCATTTTAAACTTCAAGTTAATTAAGGACACATTTGACAAATATGGGAGTGGGAACAAATGGAAAATACAATTGTACAACCACTATTTCGCTCTCCAGAGAAAAAAATAGAACCACAAATACCAGAACTAATATTTAGTCTCTAAAGTAATTTTCACACCAAGCTTGGGCAAAATGTTAAATCTACAAACTCATACCCCACGTACCCGCCATGTTGAGAACGGGACCGTAAATATTATGCTCACAAACAAATGACCATTTTGTATAACGATGTAGCGCACAAAACGAAAACCAGCAACTTGTGGGACACGTGAAGAATCCTTAAAGAACATCGTTCATACTGTGTAAGGTTCAAAATGTACCCTTTGCAAAGATTAAGGGTTCATTGCCTTACATTCAGGGGTTCATATGTGGAGTCAGTGTATTGTCATTGAATACACCGACATTATAAATAGTGCAAGGGAATGCCATTCGGGACTCTATATAATCACCTTTGAATCCAATATTTTCACATACATACACAATTTAATGTATAACAAAACTTTCTTTTTTAAATATATAGTATAGATCACTTTAATTCTGACAGCTCAAAGTTCTTAATATCGGTAAACAAAGAGTAAACGAATCAGTAAGAATTTTAAAAGAAGTCCAGGGCACACGTGCTGTTGAAGGACTTGCGTGACATTTCATTTGTAATAGCAGAATAAATTGATCAATTTGATGAAACAAAATATAACACTTTTCTTAAATCTTATACGTGTGTTTGCCTTGAGGAAGGGGTCTTAACTTGGCTTTAATTACTATGCTGAGAAATTACGGCCAAAACGTACCCTTTTACCAATTAGAATTTAGTTTACCTTGGCTAAAGTGGACAAGTAGCGATTGTGTCTGTTTGGCAAATGAGAGCTACTGTACGGTTTAGTGCAGGGGTGGGCAACTCCAGTCCTCAAGGGCCACCAGAAGGCCAGGTATTAAAGCTATCCCTGCTTCAGCACAGGTGGCTCAATCAAAACGACAGCCACCTGTGCTGAAGCAGAGATATCCTTAATACCTGACCTGTTGGTGGCCCTTGAGGACTGGAGTTGCCCACCCCTGCACTAAACCGTACAGCAGCTCTCATTTGCCAAACGGACACAATTGCTACTTGCTCCTCTTCAGCCAAGGTAAACTAACTAGTAAGTGTGTGGCTTCCAGATTTTCCAGTCTGTGACACAGTGTAAGCTTAGAAACCGCTGCTCTCCAAAAAGACTATTTTGCTTTCCCTTTTAGTGTTTTGCATCATGATTCTTAAACTCCCCATGCAATACACTCTTGTTATCAGATGGAGTCTTCTTTTTAGCTCATGTTTTACAAATCATGAGGAATATTTTAATAAAGTGTGAATTGCCCTCGCAATAGTATTAAGCAACCAAAAATAAACAAAACCATATATATTTGTTTAGATGTAACCTACTAATATCTTAATGTAAATATTCCATAATCCATGTCTTTACATGCGATTAACCTTCAAATAATCAACAATTGTAAACCTGACTTTTTTGTGGGTGTGCATTGAATTATTCAAAGCAAGCACCTACTGCAGTCTACTACTATTATTTGAGGAGAATTAAAATGTGTGTGTGTGATATGCATTTTACAATGTAAGAGGCAGTTTAAAATCCCCCAGAACCTTTTGTTTAACACGCTCAAAATAAAAACTTCACAGGAACTGAAAGGGAAACTGTTGATCATTGATCAATGCGTTTCACCAATTCGTCTGAATTTGCATCCAACTGCAATTTGCTAATTTGTTACTACTTTTAATACACATTATTCAAGATCCACAATATACATTTTAAATGCTGCCAAACCATTGCTATAGATAATCTCCACTATTTAACGCTTTCAATTAAATAGCTTCTCTCTTTTGCTGAGTTATAGTGTGTTAAGCAAGGGAAGTTTGCGTCAAAACAAACGGACCACAACAATCAAGTTGCATGAGGTCTTACTTTTAGGTCTTGTAATAAAGGCACATTCAGGGGGCTTGGGTCTGCAATGGAGCATTCAATTGGCAATATTGCTGTACAGGTGTCATAACTAAATCTGTGTTATACCCATTAGGGCCAAAAAAAATAACTAAAAGGTTTGCACCTTGTACAGGCAACTTTGAACCTCAGAGCACTACAGCGGCAGATATCCCTGTTTAGCTACAATTGTAGTTCAACATGTGAAACTGGGTAAAGAAGAGGTCCACAATGAAGTAGAGATTTTACAGTGCAACATTGCAAGATTGTACAAAATTATATCAAGTCAAGCAGACTTCGGCGTCCTCAAACTATCCATCCTGAAGATGACGATGGTCTTGCTGCCTCGAGTTCTTGCTCAAATCTGCCATGCTTGTCACATTTTAGAAAAAGGTCTCCCTACATAGAGGGCACGTGGACTTGTTGCTGGAGGTAAACCATTTGTACTGAGAATAAAAACAAGAAAATATGAAACAGCACATGGAATACATTTCTCAACATATAAACAAAAAAAAATAATAACTTGCAGTTATATAAAAATCACTGTGATCGGCATAACTATGTTTTTGCGTTTATGGGTCTGCCTCTAAATTACAGAAACCTCTATCTCTGTACATAGAGAATTCAAGGAAAAGGGTTTCTAAACTCTAAGGCTACGGCCCGAGTGCGTGTGCTGCACGCGCGCATGCAAGGCAGGCGGCGCGTGCAGCCAAATTCCCCGGTCTGAAGTGAGCTGCAGGGGGAAAGACGGGGGAGGGGGACGCGGCCATGACGTCACCCGGCAGGTTTGCCCTCATTGGCTGAATCGCCGGGGGGCGTGGCCTAGCGCTCTGTCGCCCGTGTCCACCTCAATTTTCGGGTCTGGAAGAAAACCTCGCCGCGCAGCGCGGCGGCCCCCCTCGCAGAGGCTCTTGTCCCCGCAGCGCCCGCCATAGCGAGCGCTGCAGCAGCCAGTGGGGACCAAGCCTAAAACAGGATCCGGACTGTTCTCACAAACAGATCGCTTGTGCACCTTGCCTGAGCGTCTTGTGGGAGGTTGCTTTCATTAATCTATTGAGAATTACTTTTCAGAGACTGTGTAACATTCAATTAACCTCTATTTCTATGTTATTCTACATATTTCCATAAGGCAAGAAAATATTATTATTTTTTGTAAAACACCATCTTTCTTGAAAGCTTTGCTCATCTATTATTCCAGCGGTGCGCCAACTGCTCACCCCTGCATTATGCCCTCCCTCTAACACAATGTACATTTGGTTCAGTAGAGCATGGGTGCTCAACTCCAATCCTCAAGCCCCCGGAACTTGTCAGGTTTTCAGGATATCCCAGCTTCAGCACAAGTGGCTCAATCAGAGGCTCAGTCAAAGCCACCAGCGCTGAAGCAGAGACTGATTGAGCCACCTGTGCTGAAGCAGGGATATCCTGAAAACCTGACCTGTTGGCGGGGCTTGATGACTGGAGTTGAGCACCCCTGCAATAGATCAACAAATTCCTAACAGTATAAAAGAATGTGGAAGGTCCCCCCTTCTGCACTTACCAGGCACTCCGAATGGAACTTCTTTTTGCAAGTCCTGCAGGCTTTCTTTGGTAGAGAGTAATTCGAACCATGAATGACGGAGAAACAGATCATGCAATCTTCTACACCTTCAAATCTTTTGTCCACGTTGTTCTTCCACAAGGCTAAGCCTTCCATTATACTTCCATTCTAACAAATTCAGAATAACGGGCAAGTCAATTCTCCAATATCCAGAGAAGCTGCACATGTTTAAATCTGCTGCTTTAACAGTATTACTTTTTACTCTGTGTGCATATCATAAAGACCTGTGTTACATCAGAAACATATACTGTATCTTGTAAGAAATCTAGTTGTGATCTTATATTGTAATATGTACAAATTCGGTATAAAGACAATATGCCAAGTATACAGTATGATACGGTCTGATTTGCAATGGTTCTTTCTTTACATACATATATCACATATGATAATCGAATATTGAAATTGGTATTTTCTGATAGAAGATTCAGTTACATTGGGATAGTACTTAATTGGAACGTCACCGCCATTTTGTACTATTTTTGTATGCGAGTATTTCTCTTCAAAATAAACGTTTCTTTTTATGTGATGAGACCAGAATCCTGAGTACTGTGGTGCTGGGTTAATCGAAGAAAGAGAAATAAGGACATTGTACATATGTCTAAACGTTGTAATCAATTTTGTAACATGGGGGGTTTATTCATTAAACTGTGTTAATGCCGATCGGGCCCGTATCCCATGGAATCTCCCACCAAAGTCACAAATGTGTTGAGACCATTTTATATTACTATAAAAAGGGAAACCATCACTAAATATATAGCAAGACAGCTTTAGTGTTATGGACTGTCTAAACCATCCCAAAACCCATGCAACTGTAATTACCCCGAAAGGATAAAGAGACTATTCTATTGCACGTTTCTACTCAAAATATAGCCAATTAGATGTAGGCTGCTGTAGTTTAAATTAGAAGTAGTCGTATTCATCCTGAAGACATGTAGATTTGTACATTGTGATACCGTTTAATGAACCAACATGAGAGTTCTGAAATTGGGTACAGAGCTTTTGAAACCTCACAGCCATAGGCTGCCAAACATTACAATCCCGCAGCCTTTTTAACACTTTCTGAACCCAACCTTTGTCTATCTGTCATATTTTTGTTTCTTGAAAAATTGTAGATTTTGAAATCTAAACCGATTTCACTTCAAGATCAATGCTCCTGTGCAAAAGTCAATACAAATGTGACAAACCGTGCTGTTCTGGGATGACAATGGTCTGACAAAACCCACCTGGTGAGTGAGGTAAGTGTTTAACTGTAACATCCAATTGCGCCACTGCTGAACAGCCACGCCAACTCGCCTGCCGCTCTCTACGGTAATTGAGCCCAGAGGGTAATTTTGTGGAAGTTGTATGATGAGCTCTATACATATGTCATCAACAGAATAAGTAGCAATCACCTCTCGAGTAGTAGAACGCGCTTTCACCTATGAACAACATTTAAATGCAGCACTGTGTTACTATCTATAGATATCTATATCATATTCATCTATATCATGTAGTCTTCTAAAAAGGTCAAAAAGAAATAAACTTACTGTCATGCCGTCAAAAACCTGGGTGCTAGACTGCACAGAAGCTATTTCTTGGGAGGACAGCACCCCACTGACATACTTGCTGGTAAATTTGTCAACAACGTTGAAAATCCTCTTCTCACAGCCATTCCACCAAAGCCGGACCATGGCTGGGAGATCCTTTAATGTGATGTGATATACACAGCATGCCAGATGTGGGATCTCATATTGCAGTGCTGCAGTCCCTGGCACATTTTAAATGAGGAGTGTGGGGGGGGGGGAGGGAGGGGAATAAAAAAACAGAATTAAAATTGACGGCGGAAATCGTTATACTACAAAATAATGTCGTAGTTGTCATTTATTCAAAGGGGCGGTCCCACAAAGAGAACTAGTTGTAGTAATAATTTTAATGGTTTAAATGTAGCTGCTTGAACCTTCTAAGAGGAAAACAAGACAAGTGTCCGTATAATAAATATAAAATAGATCACTCACTATAAATATAGGATAAGTATCTTGCCCAATTAGAATTCAATAAAAAAAGGTTAAACTTGATGGACATATGCCTTTTTACAACCGAGCTACTACTGTATATTGTTAAATATTAATGTTTCCTTGGAAAATAAATGTTTTGGGCGTTTTTTACAAACCTTTTGATAATGTCTCATGTTATAAATCTGTGCCCGGAACCTTCTAACTATAGGCAAACTGTTAATTCACAATACTGTTTGAATTAATTATGATCGCAGCTCTATCCAAAAAAAAAAAGATATGAGTGGAAGTTAAAAGATTACTCAATAAAATAATGAATTTTATAATACCCATTAAATGAAACATTTTTAACAGGATAGAAATATTGTTTTACTCTAGAGGTAGTTGAATCTTTTCAAGAGTCAATTACATTGAATATGTTTTTTAAATATGGGTATAAACAATTAATGATTTTTTTTTTTTTTACAACCAGGCAAATATGGATCAGTCACCTTAAGATTGCACGTACATACAGTTTATTGTTTTCTCAAACAACTTATTTCTATGATAATCCCTTAGTTTCTCATTGTCTGCTAACAACCTTTAGATACATACAATTGTCCCCTCCCGCACTCCTTGCATCAGGATTGTTTATAAAGCAAAGTATCATTATTATTTAATCATTTTAGCTGGTGCCGAAAATACAACTTAATTGGAAAACAGAAAAACAAAGGGAATGATAATGCCAGTGGTGTAATCAGAAATTGCACTGTTTGGGATAGTCAAACTATTTTTCAGGCTAAACTCGAAAAACAACCAAGATAGTTTGTTTTTTTAGTCTCTTACAGAGAAAGGAAGAGAATACTATTTTTTTTTAAATTACTATGAAAAGCCAACATATTGGGGGGGGAAAAAAAAAAAGAAGAACTTGTGTGTCTGAAAACTAACCCCAGTTTGTAAAGTCAGCATAGACATTCCCCAGGAGGGGTGAATCCAAATACTAAATGTTCTGAACAACTTTGTGCTTATTTAAGAACTCTGACTGTCTTTGGTTTCTTGTAACTGTCTGCAACATCTTAGTCAGACTCTGGCAGTGGACAAGTAGACAAGCACTTTTTTCACATTGCATTACAAATTCCACTAACCTTGTACAGTCAAATGTAGATCTTCTGTAAAGAGCGTCTTCGGATCTCTGTTGGATGGATCACTTGCTTGTCCAGGGAGGACAGGGGTATGAGGCATGAGCTTGAACAGGTTATAGAGCAGTTTATTTAAACTCTTGGTTTTCCGGAGGTACTGAGAGTACAGCGCTCGCAGCTGAGAGAGACAAATACATTTGTTATTCATTTTAAAGAATGTTATTAGCGAGGGGTTGTTTCAAAGCTCATGAAATGAAAAGTGAAATGTTTGATTAAACATTGCAGGTTAATCTGTCAAAGCTTTTTCCTGCGAGCAGATTGGTTATAACCATTGTTCTTATTCATATAAAGCAGCAGCCTGGTATAGGATGTTTCAGAGACACTTATAACTGAGGACAAAGGAAACATCTTTCTAAAAGTCTGTGACAATTTGAAACTCAAAATTATACTACAGCCTATGACTGATCTTCTTTAAAATTTTAAATGATCTGTGTCCAAATAAGAATGCATTCATTTTTCAATTTATTTTAGAAACAATTAAACAATTATTTAATTTTTTTTTTTTTTTTTTTTTTTTTTTAGAAACGATTAAACAAAATGTGTAAAGGCAATTATTTTATTTTGTCTGTTTCTAACAAATAAAATCACTGTTTTATGAAAAACTTAAGGCATTATTTTGGGAAAATAATATGTACTGTATTAAGTAACTCCTATGCAATTAAAATAGCTGTCAGGACATGTTATACATATTGCAAACCATTATGACAGTGAATGTATGGATTGCCTAGAAAAGAATTGTAAAACGTACTTGCGATGGTGCGGCCTTGAAGAAAGTGAGGACTAGTTTCCAAGTGAGAAGATAACCGAGGACAAAGCAGAACTCTTCCTTATGAGGCTGGATTATGACAAATTCCCCTACAGGGATCCCTTCAAGAATATTGTCTATTAAGTCTTCCTGGATCTCTAGCACAGACATAAGAGAAGCAGGTGGAGACCTGAAAAGTATATAAACGTATTACACACTCAGGACTTTTTAAAAAAAAAATTATAACAGATCATTGCAAAATATGTGTTAATAGCAGAGATGTTGTGGGGGGAACTCGGGGGAAGAGAGATCTAGAGCCTTTTTCATGGATCAATAAGAAACTCCAAATAGTGGTTAGAAAATGATTGGGAATGGTGCTGGAGGGAATGATTGGCTTTTCTACCACATTTCTTTAACCAACGCTGATTTATTTATCGGAATTAAAGTATAAATAAACGCCCTTTGCTTAGTTGCTGGTTAACACCACAAAGAAAAAACCCATGTTAGCACAGCACCAATATTCAGCTATGAGTCAATGTTTTCAATGGAGAAGTTAGTGTTTTGATCAGAAATCTGAGACCTTCCTCCAGGAATGTAACAAAAGGAATAAACTTGGGAAACTTGCCTTTCACCTTAAAGAAAAAGAACCCCCAGAGCATTGGTACAAAGGTCAAATATCCATTTGCCATCATCTACTGTACTCCTGCTACTCACACTAAAATACCAAGATAACATGACCACGGCAGAGTCTGGCTACTGATAGAGATTAGGGAACACAGAGAGTCTTCATGGTGTTGCAAGTAATGGCCTCTGCTAATAAGAGATAATTGAGTGTGTATGTGGAATGTCACTTTGCACCTCAGAGTGCAGGAGAATGTGCGAGTTTTTGGTGCTAGCAATGTTCAAGCAAAAGAATGATAATATTCATAACATAAACCTGGGCAAATTGTACAAGCTTTTCTGCAGCAGAACCGGTCGATTATAATTGTGTCCTTCACGTAATGTTATTTTCTTCCATACCTCAGAAATCGCAGTCCAAATGCTATAATGCATTTAGTTTTTCTTAATCAAGTCAAGTGAATTATGACCTTGCATAAATCCTTCATTCAATGTCACACACGAGCTACAAATCACCATGTTCACCCTTACTGTTTCCAGAAAAACTAAGCATATTATTTGTCAAGACATGTTCCAGCAGTATAAAAGCACTAGAAACCGTGATAAATATTTAACCGTAAAAATCAAAATATGCTTTCCTGCATTCAGCAAGGCACACAAGAACCGTATAAAATATAACCTTTTGCATAATGCATAGATTTTCTAAAAGTAGCCTTTTATATCAATGGTGTTCACCTATATCAAAATGTATAAAACAGAGTAGGACCGTCCCAGCAGCAGTCCTTAAATATCCATGGGAGAACACACTTGATCCTAGTAAAATTGTGAGATTTTGTGGGGTCAAATCCCACCCACAATTAGAAAGAGGATACACTCCCCATTTGATGTCCAGTCACACCCCAAACTAACCAGGATCTGAGAAGTCACCCCAATGTTCAATCCACACATCACATTTACCATCAGAGATTTCTAAGCCACAGGAGAAACAAACACTAGAACATTGTAGGATTTCACAAAGAGATTACCTGCTCTTACAGCTAAAGACTGATGTCCCCCTTTTTATTTTCAAAAAGGAGGCATCCCTCTGTACCCTTTCAATATTTGATGAGTTGCTGCTAAAGCACCCCCTCCCCCATCCTATGACGTAACGGTCACGTTTGCATCACCACAGCGTGACTTATGTCAGTAATTGTTACGTCATGAAGCCCTCCCGGGGGTTAACAAGCTCTGTAGCATGTTGATTTCCAAAAAGAGAAACAAAACATAATTTAAAAAAAAAAAAACAAGCAGAAAGGGTAAACTGCTTCTCCACAGATCCGGCCATTCTTCAAAAAGGACGGCACAACAGTCTTGCAAAAATAAAACTTAATTTTATTTAACATATAAACATTTTGCTGTATTAAAACACCATCATTATATCCTGATGAAGGTGTATTAATACACCAAAATGACGTTGATATATTAAATACAATTACGTTTTATTTTGCAAGACTGGTGTGCCATCTTCTTCAAAAAATTACATAGAAAAGGCAACATTTCAACAGCTACAGGATTTACTAGCTACTGGGGCGGGGTTTATTTAAAAGGTTTGACTTACAAGGCTGGCTCCTCATCTTCATCGCCATAAGATTTGAGATCCTCATCATCAAATATGGGCAAATCCGGCATTATTCTATGAACAAAGGTAAACCGTTCTGTTTAGACACCAAGCCTCACAATGCTAAAATATTTCCATTCAGACAAGGATATGGAAAATGACATTGAAATAAATAGCATTGCTCCAAAGTTTCCTCTTCTGTCTAAGTTATTTAAGATTAGCTCTGATTTCAATTTAGTTAGGGTAATCCAATTTAAGGGATATCTAGCAATAATAAGGGTTGCAGACCCATTCAGGTCTAAAACTTCACTCAGATGTCCGTTAATTTAAAAAACAGACAAGAAAACAAAAAACAGATCTGGTTAAACTGTTGAAGCCCGGCAGGTAGTATAGGAAATGTATTCAGTCTCCATGCAATTACATATTATTTTTCTTAATTCAGCTATAGTTAAAAAATGCATGCATAGTCTGCAGTACATTCTTCCATAATATGCTGAAAGCTTTTCAAGAAAAACATGACATCTCAATCATAGAAACATTGCCATAACTTTTTTATGTGGGAAACATACGAGTGGCCAGAAGAGAGGGAGCGGAAAGTAGACAACCATCTCGAGATGCGACCATCGTTGGGAATCAACCAGAAAATACATTTTTAGGTATTTTTACGTCAAATCCCGTGACGGTCAAGGTTTTCTCACGGGATGTGCCACAAATACATCCAAAATTGACAAATATAAACTTAGGCACAAGTATTTTATATAGCTGAAGAAATAACGTAAAACAAAAAATCTGAAGGTTTTACACAATATTTATCAGATTTGTTTCACAAAACGCAAATGGGTTTGTCCTCCGTTTCTCCTCCCCTTAAAAAGTGCTATTGAAAATTGGACAACCAACTGCAGGTTTTACACTATTCGGAGCACAAATATGTTAATGTCAATGTTAAGTCATTTGGGGGACCACCATACTTAAACCTGCCGCTCTTCATCCTTGCACTGTATTTATATATACATATAATCGATTTCAAAATACTGTATCTCAGATGTTCCCAGTTGTAAGAAAATGCAGACTGAAGGAGAAAGCTGCTTGAAGAGTATTTTGGGAGGCTCTGGGATGTAGCCCTTACCAAAGTGCAACCTAAGGTAGATCAGAGTTTCTATTGGTATTAGTTGTAATATTAGAAACTAATATTGCAATTTTTTTTTTATAATACCACAGAGGACAATGTTGAGGGTTACATCTGTAGAAACTATTGAGATTCTCTGACTGGGGTTTTGTTTAATGTTGTTTAATTATACCATTCTCTAGAGCATGGGTGCGCAAACGTTTCAGTCTGCACCCCCCTGATCGCGTCCCCTCCATACCTTGTCTTCGGCATCAAATGACGCTGCGGGGTACGTGACTGTCATTTGACGCCACGTCACTGAAGACAAGGTAAGGGGAGTTGCAGAGGCCTCACGCGATCCCCCGGCATTTACTTTAAATGCCTTGGGGATGAGCCCTGGGGCCTCTGCAACCGCCGCGCCCCCCGTGGGAAAATGTTGCCTCCTAGTTTGCGCACCTCTGTTCTAGGGAAATGTAGAGGTTGCACATCTTTATTCATTTTCAAAATAACTTCCACTTTAAAACAGTGTTTTCCCCACTGCATTGTTCCTGTAATGTAAGGCTTGTAATAAGTCACTCCAAAAAAATGTGCTAGATAAGAAGAGTTGTGACACAAACTAATGGGAGTTACAGAAAGGCATGGTAACCAAATAAAATACACACAGAAATTAGCCTTTCACGTGATCCAAAAAGGGAATACATTCCGTTCTTACTTGTCTAGCATATGGCAAACTGTGATTTGTACAGATCTCTCTCTATAGAGCAGGAATGGAGCCAGCGTATTCAGCAAACTTTGTAGCTTGTCTGTAAGGTTGGTCTTCTGTCCAGCAACAAACTTGGCTGGAAGTTTGTGGTTCAGCAGCTGGTCCTTTGAAATGTAATGGAGCGCTTTACCCAATGACTTCAGCACAGGACTCAGACGGTTCGTCTCTGAAGCTTTGCTCTCCCCTGCTCAAGTCAAATGATTAAAAAAAAATAAAACAAAAAAAAAAAAGTATTAAATACTACAAAAGGAATTTCAAAGATGTACTTGCTTTTTATTCATTTCTTGTATTACGAAGACAGAAATTCAAATAGTTAATCGATATAGAGAATAAAAATACCACTTGTGGTGCATTTGCATGCCTCAGACAGGACTGCAACCCTGTCTTTCACCATTATCGTGTAGCAAACAGTGTTTCCACTGCCGTTAGGAATTCTGGGTAATGACATGCAAATGAGCACAGTTTGTCACTCTTCACTTATCCATTTTAACAAGGATACCTATAAGCTTATGCCTGCTGTATTACACAGCTTTTCAGCACAGCCTGGGTTTAAGAAGTGCATAGCGAGTAACCCTCCTCAAAAGATATGTATGTACACATTTTCATTTCATATTTATAATTATATATACATAGAATATATTCACAAAGAAATTATGTACAGAAGTTAGTACAATTAACACAAGTCATAGCAACTTTGATGACATGCAATAATTGTATTCTGTGTGCTGTTCGTTAAAATAAAACAAATCAGGGCGATTTATCAAATGTACAAATACACAGCATCCAATTTATAATAGGAGAAAATCCCAATGAAAAAGTCTACAATAACTTTGGTGTCATTTTTTTGTGGCAGATTTATGCAAATTTATCAGCTAGGTGATCAGAATAGATAAGCTCCAAAGTACAATATCAATCCCTTTCTGTAGAAACAAAGGCAGGAAGAACGTGAAGAGAATTCAGAAGAACCCACAGCGACCTCACACACGGGGGCAACTGAAGAGGAATTCCTGAGGTTTTAGGTTTCAATGCTTACAAGCCAACTTGTTGCTTCGATGAAAGTGAATGGGGTTGTGGTTATCAATTTTAACAGAATTTTGTAACACAACATCAAAGCCAGCAACTTAAACTAGCAATACCTCCAAGTTGATATATAATGCTTTTTGGGTGCCTGAACTATAGGGAGAACCTGTGCAGTAGATATTTCACATTTATGCCCCGTTGCTAAAATACAGTGCAGATTGGTTTGTGGCATAATGTTTACATGTTAAAACCCAATAAAATCAAAGTTAAAAAAAAAAAAAAATACATCGCAGACTGGCAGCAAATGAACGAGGATGAACATGTATGATACAGCAATGTTCCCCTGTAATCAACTGGCGATGTAGCTAGAGGCCATTTAGATTTCCAAAAGACACAGGAAATCAGTAATGCATTTTTCCCTGAATTGGAGGTGGCTACAAGAGATGGCCAGTTTTGCTCAAAACCAAAACAAAGTAAAAAAAAAAATAATAATAATAAAAAAAGAGTAGCAATCCACACTTCTTTTAAGTTTCTGGTCCATTTACAAAGGAACAAAAAAAGGTTCATATGCAATTCCCAGCCTTAAACGGGAGCTTTTACAATGAAACAAGGAAGGAAACTATTGACACCAAGACTTTTTACCTGCATGAAACAATTCAGTTACATTACAGTATATATTAGTGCACATTCATTTGATGCAGCAATTTACAAACAATTCAAATGCACAGAAAAACTGTGGGCCAACTCAAACAGCTCTATCATTTGAGTAACTACATTATATACAGTATACATCTTACCTGCTATTTTGACCAACATTGGTAAGAGTAAACTGTGAATGCCTGCGGAAAAGAACTCATTCCATTCGGAGATAAGGTTTGCAGGAAGAGTTTGCTCGGTGGTTGTGGTGACAGCTTGAAAGTAGCCAGAAATATCTGATGCCAGGTTGCAACTTGCACAGGCAAACAGTTGAGCCAGTGGAATATGGTAAAGCGCAGAGCTGTCACCGGCAGTCTGAGAAAACCAAAAGACCAGCTAATTAATAGACTGAACAGGAAGAGAAATGTTATATTGAGGCAACATTTCTAAACTTTTCTATAATTGAAGAATACATAATAAAATAAAGCACATAACTCATATCAAAGTAGTATAATTGAACACTTCCCTACCTATATACATAGACAGATACAGACCGATATGTAGATATATGTACAAAAATATACAATTTACACTTTTCATTATGACAATTCTGGCGTTACATTTTTAGGGATCTGAAGACAACCATTATCTTTTAGTTAAAAACAGCTTCATGAGATCAGTAAATCCCCAAAATACATTATTATAACGGCGGACTTATAAAACCTATTTATTTTTTATAGAAGGTAGAAAGTGCCCTCATGTGGAATCTTGTGTTATCGAGTTATAACTCCATGAGCTCAGGGAAATGCAGCAGCAACACAACACACCACTCCACTCATAGTCATAGTAATGATTTACTATAACTAGTTACCATAACAGGGGTAGGCAACTTTTCGACTGAGCCACTGATTGAGCCGCCTGTACTGAACCATGTAGAACGCCTGTTCTACACGGTTTACTGTACGTGTAAAGGTTTGAAAATCTGTATTGAAGAGAATAGTTTCTTTCCGGCTGTGGATCCTATTTAGCAACGACTGTGAGACAGCCGTGCACCAAGTTTCAAAGTCCAGTACAACCATGGGCATTTTCAGCTCCATTTAAGGCAATATGTCAAAAGGCAGGTTCATAAATATCCAATGAACTGACCAAGGCTTGTATGCGAGCTGCAGAACAGAAACAGTGCCCAACCATGCTGGCTGGATTTATATTAAACAGAATGCCCTTCTTCAGTGACCCGCTGTGATTTCTCATTTGCATATGATTACCCAGAATCCCTTGCTACAGTGAAAGCATTGTATGCTAGGAGGTAATGGGGAAAGAAAGTTGCAAACCTGTCAAACATGCGAATACGCTAACGAATGTACTTAAGATTGTAAACTCTCTGGGACAGGGATTTCCTTTCCTATTGTCTGACTGCTGAGCTTATTGTATTATTATAATTCCCTGTACTGTATTGTCTGCGTGAAGCGCAGCGTACACTGTCGGCGCTATATAAATGAAGATGTACATACATACAAAGTTTTAGTTTAATTTGCGGAGTAGTAGTATGCTTTTTAAAACATAATTGGATCTGTTACAATACCCGACACAGAGAGGTAAGTGGCCGTTCTGAATTTACCCATAAGAAGTTAGACCTTGCCCCCCTAATGCCAAATGATGGTAACAGCAGGACTGTCAATCACACCATCATTTCATTTAATTTCATAATAGTTTTCACATTCAATATGCACTAAAAGGAGACACATTCTAACACTACACTACGGAGGGAGGGTAGCCTGTGTGTGTGCCTCATAAAAGGAAAGACATTTAAACACTAAATATGATCTCATGTCCCTAGTGAACAAAAGCATCTAAATTCTATTATTACAGCAAGCATATGAACCCATTGACTGCCAGAGACCAAGCAATGCTCATTGGCTGTATTTGCTTTGCAATGTGTTGCAGGCCCTGAGCGAAGAGGTTTAACACTGAATTCGGGATTTCAAATAGCCCAACAAATAAGGGTGATTGCCTCATTCTTAGATTTGCTGTGATTTTAGCACTTAGGACCTGAAATATATATGCAGACAAAAAAAAGAGGGGTACCCTCGCTCAGCTTGAAGTAGAGTACGGGATGGTGCTCCTTTGGGTTAAGGTAAGTACAATAAACTATATACAGAAAAGTAAACCCAGTTACGGTCACTCTTTCCCCTAAAGTGGATGTGTTATGACATCATTAAAAATACCTTTATTAGATGAATCATTAAAATGTAGGTAGTATTGACAACGACGCTTGGCTAGATCCTCCAAATTCAATGATGAATATTAGGATTTTGTGAATGAAAAAGGTTGTTGTTTTTAATAAACACTAAACAACCTCCGGTACAGTGACCAATAATGAAAAATAAATGTCCCCTTAGTATATATAGGGACTAGAGATATATAGATCTCCCACCATAATCATCCTGATTGCCCTAAATGGGTTCAAAATATATATAACCCTTATTCATAACCAGAGATATTGCTTGAATGTGAATTCATATCCCATGGATGGTAATATATATTCAATATACAGTGCATATAGTGCATACAGGGTATCTAATAGTAGATGAGGTAGCGATATAGGGTACTTTGTTTGGTCACATTACCCAAATCAGGGAACAAACTGCAAATCGCGTGTAGGTGTATATTATTATTGCAACTAAAACCTGCATTCAAAACAAGATGTGGTTCACTTCTATTCAGCACATTGATAAATACCAAGAGGATCTATATCCGAGGTGGCCAACTCCAATCCTCAAGAGTCACCAACGGGCCAGGTTTTGAGGATATCCCTGCTGAACCACTGATTGAGCCACCTGTGCTGAAGCTGAGATATCCTCAAAACCTGACCTGTTGGTGGCCCTTGAGGACTGGAGTTGGCCACCCCGGACCTATATATTAATTGCCACTTTACCTCTAACCAAGCCAACATGGAGCACATTATGAAGTCCCACTCGGTGTCCAGCAAAGGTGATGACAAGTATTTTAGCAGGAGAGAGAAGAACCTGATCATTTCGACATTTAACTCAATCAAACTGGGGCTGGCATCTTGAAGATTGCTGTGGAAGAGAAAGAATACAAGCTTTTAAGAAAATGACTATTTGTACACCCATCCTCTACACTGCCAGTTTCAACAGGATACATTGTCATTAAACAGAATGTTACATACACCTACAAAACATTATTTGAGATTATAATTAAATATACAACAAATGATATCAAATAAAGCCAGCATGTGTGTTAAATGATAAAAATACAGGAAATTAATAATCCTCAAATAATGATAAGCAAGATAGATAAGCGGGGATATATTTACTAAACGGTGCTACTTCATGAAGACTTCCAGCACAGCTTACTTAACAAGGATTGCCCTTCAAGTGAATAGGCTGCAAGTTGTCTTCCTGTGTCAGGTGTCTTAGGCCTGGGACATACTGTAGCGCCTAAAACAGTGCGGAGGCGCGCTGAGGCTCAGGGAAAGCGGTGCTTTCCCTGGCCTTACACAGCGCGCCGTCAGGGGGCGGGCCGGGGGCGTGCCAGTGACGTCACGGAGCTGGTTCGCCCTCATTGGGCGAACCGCTCACGTGACCGGCCCTGCGCTCCGGCAAGCGGGGAAATTTCAAAACTCCGTCAGACACGCGCTTCCCCAAGCGTTCTGACGTCGTGCGCGAGCCCCTGCTAAAGCCGCTCTCATTGCGGCTGCAGGGGCTCAGTGCCGAGCAGCATCACGGCTCAGCACGGGTCAGCGCATAAGCGCTGACCATGCCTGAGGCCTTATGGAGTAACACTGTCAGTGAAAATGGCCCATTAACTTGAAAGGGGTTGCAAATTGTCATTCAACACGGAAGGTGTCTACCAAATCAGCCTTAGTAAATATAGGACACAGTGTTTTGTGCTACGAAGCTCCCATCAAAGGAAAGGAGAACTCGTGCACACAATGCAATACACAGAAAATGATCTTTGATCATCTAGTTCACCCACTGATCTCACCAATTGCTACGGTTACATTAGATTTGGTTTTGTAGCTGCATTACAGCATGTGCAAGTTACCTTTATTTTGCTATTCCATCAAGAATTACCCACCTGCTAAAAAGAAAGAGATCTTCCTGATCATTTTTCCATGCTAAAATGATTTTAAGTAATGTAGGTAGTATTTCAGAACAATTGATAGATTCAGAGTCCAAGCACGAGTTGATAATTGCCAGGTATCCAAAGCCTCCTAAAAAAGGAAAACGAAAAAATAAGTTGACAAGCCATATATGCCACTGGATCATTTATAGCAGCCATATTGCCATTTCGACCCAATTCCCCTTTTCTTTTTTGATTACATGATAGGAACGGGGTGGTCTGTTGGTGCTGAACCGCATTATTTTCATCCCCAGGGACCCCCTGCTAGATACTTACTAGTGACGTTACCAGCATCACTACCTGGTTTCTCCTTTGAGATTTCAACGGCCGTGCAATAGGAAGGGGCAACGGGTGACATTGCGGCTTCCTATTGGCTTGCGGGACCCGTGAGATTTGAAAACCCAAGAGCCCAAGAAATAGGCTTTTGTCTGAACCTGTTTCAGGAATGCGAGAAAACTATTTTATAACACATTAAGTGAAAAAAAAGCTGTGTGCGCTGAGCAAGCGCATAGTAAGTGAAACTTCTTTGTGTATTTTCGTAGCTCTAGTATGAGCACGATACTCACGCACTCTTTCTGTGTTAGTCTTAGCCATTTTTATTTTTGAGATTATTTTGAGATTATTTTTTTGAGATTATTTTGAACGTAATTTTATTTCTGCGCATAAGTGTGAATGTGTGTGATAGTGTGTATGCATGTGACTGTGTGTGATAGTGTGTTTGTGCGTGACAGTGTGTGTGTGACTTGTGACTGTGTGTGACACAGGGGGTGTGGGTGGGTGGTCAGCGCTCTGTGTCCTCTTCTCCTCTGGTGCTGCTGCCCATGCGCGACTCCTGCACATCACACCTCGCACATATCCCCCTGCACCTCACATCACCCCCCTGCACCTCCTCAACTCCCCTCACACCCCAGATCACGGCAGCAGGGCAGGCAGGACTGTGCGCGCTCGCACGCAGCGGGCACCGGAAGTGCCGCACTGCTAGAGTGTGCAGTCTTGAGACTGAGGGGGAGAGTGGGCTCGGCTCGGGGGAGGGAGAGCGGACTCGGGGGAGGGAGAGCGGACACGGGGGAGGGAGAGCGGACACGGGGGAGGGAGAGCGGACACGGGGGAGGGAGAGCGGACACGGGGGAGGGGAGAGCGGACACGGGGGGAGGGAGAGCGGACACGGGGGAGGGAGAGCGGACTCGGGGGAGGGAGAGCGGACACGGGGAGGGAGAGCGGACTCGGGGGAGGGAGAGCGGACTCGGGGGAGGGAGAGCGGACTCGGGGGAGGGAGAGCGGACTCGGGGGAGGGAGACGGACTTGGGAGGGAAAGAGGGGGGGGAAAGCCGCTGCCCCGGGCCGCACAGTGAGTGCCGGCGGGCCGCATGCGGCCCGCGTGTTATGCAGGCCTGGCGTATGTAGTGGATGCGGCGGACGACTCTGCGCATGCGCTACCTCGCAGCAACGGCCGATTGTGTGCATGCTCGCACAGATAGCTTCCTGGCTGGTATCGATGGACGCATTAGTGCATGAGGGACCCGGTGGTCACATCTGCGCATGCGCATCCATCTCCCATATCTGTGCGGGCGTGTGGGGGGAACGGCGGCCGTTAGGAGCGGCGATAGCGGGTGTGTGGGGGGAGCGGCGGCCATTACGTGCCGTCGTTTCCGTTTCACATTTTCGTCTCCATGTCTCCAGTTTTGTCCCATCAAAATTGACTAGGTGCCACTAAAGAAGTTTCACTTCAAAAATGTTTTGTTTTATGAACATACTGTGTACTGAAAAACAAGAAGTTACATATTTACCCATTCAAAACATAGGCCGGGAATCAAAATGTTTTTGCTTTGCTTTCACTAACCATCGGTACAGAACACAGCTGCTGCGGGGCAGGACATAAGTCTTGAAGTGCACTCGATTACAAATTCTTTCTTCACTTCTTTAGATAAGAAAGGAGAGAAGCTCTGGACTGTGTGAAGATTGCCTTGTGTTACTGGAAAAAATCTAGTGATTTGGAAAAAAGAAAAAAAGAAAAACAGGCACATTACATAAGAATGACTACGGCATTAGTACAATTATAATAGTCATTCACAAATATGTAGAATGAGAGAGAGAATGAGAGAGAGAATGAGAGAGAGAGAGAATGAGAGAGAGAGAGAATGAGAGAGAGAGAGAATGAGAGAGAGAGAGAATGAGAGAGAAAGAGAGAGAGAGAGAGAGAGAGAGAGAGAGAGAGAGAGAGAGAGAGAGAGAGAGAGAGAGAGAGAGAGAGAGAAGATGAGAGAGAGAGAGAGAGAGAGAGAGAGAGAGAGAGAGAGAGAGTGAGAGAATGAGAGAGAGAGAGAATGAGAGAGAGAGAGAATGAGAGAGAGAGAGAATGAGAGAGAGAGAGAATGAGAGAGAGAGAGAATGAGAGAGAGAGAATGAGAGAGAGAGAGAATGAGAGAGAGAGAAAGAGAGAGAGAGAGAGAGAGAGAGAGAGAGAGAGAGAGAGAGAAGATGAGAGAGAGAGAGAGAGAGAGAGAGAGAGAGAGTGAGAGAGTGAGAGAGTGAGAGAGTGAGAGAGAGAGAGAAAGATGATGAGAGAGAGAGAAAGATGATGAGAGAGAGAGAGAGAAGATGAGAGAGAGAGGGATTCTTTGGGAATTACAGTAAGAAAGGAAAATGTTTTAATGTTAGGAGAATAGAGATCGTGTTTACTTCCACTGGCACCAGTTCTGTTGTCAACCCCTGAATATGTCACAGACCCAGAACTAGATGCCTGTTAGTGACTTGGCTCTATTTGTAGGAATAATAGGTTTATGGTAGAGCCTACTAAAACTTTTCTTTATTTGAATACCGGTCTTAAAACATAGCTAATAATGTGTGGCTTTCAGTAAAGTAAAAACGTGTTCAGCATTTACCATCTACTCTACACTTCATAACTCCAGTCAAGTTACTGGAGAGCCAGTAGTAAAGGTCATTGTAAAACAGATACATTCTGGAAGTGCGCTGATGTAAACAATCATTTTAAAAGAACCCCATAGTCAACTTTTTTACTCTATGAATTTAAAAACATGATTATGTACTGCTGCCAATATGAACATTTATTTAACTGTAATGCACATTTCTCTGCAGGATGCTTTAATGAATAAGCACATTAACATATTGCTTGTTGTCAATTCAACAGCCATCTACTTATGGAAGCTTTATTACAGTACACTGTAACGTCTTAACCAAGTCCTAGCATTTTAACACTGGACACTGCAGGTGCCATGGTGTCTACATTTCAAATTTAGTAACCTAAAAACAAAAGACTGTCCACTTACAGACCAAACAAATCTTACTTTTGCCATGTTCAGGAATATTTCACGAAGACAGTCTAATTAGTTTTGAATAGTTTTTAATATTGTTCTAAAAAGATCTTGGTAAAATTATAACTTTGAGTACCTTATCTTTACTGTTTCTACTAACATTCCTGACTCCATATTATCGTAAAACTCTAGCCCAGTTACTGCGTCTCAAAATACGTTCTGGTGATAAAAATCCTAAGCCATACAAAATACAGCACACAGAGAATATCCATGTATGAATTTGCACGTCTTCCACAGGCTCAAAACCGGCTTCATTCATCATGTCATACAGTCATTGACCGGCAGACAAGGATTTTCAGACGGCTAACAAGCACAGTGGAAACTTTTCATTCCGATCCATTCTTTTACATGAATTTCCTGATACAGAAGCCCGTCAATACCGTAGGGTAAATGTTGTACCGAGGGGAGATGGGATTATTTAAAGATTGCTGCCGAGTCTAAATACCCCAGTACCAACACACAGCAAAATGGACTAATGTGTTACTTGAAGAAGGGGGTAGGATGGTCCGTGGTTCACAGCAACTTCAGCAGCCAACGCATGGATGTCTAAAAAAACTTTATTGATCGCTAGCAGCAAACATCAGGCAACCACTCTAACATGTTTCGTCCAGGCTATGGACTTTTTCAAAGAGTGCTCTACACTAGAGGAGGAAGCCGCTGCAGAATTCCCTGCACCAACAGGGACGGCTTTTTCGTGAGTACTCCTAACCTCCATGCGGTATTTCAGGGAGATTATTGAGGTGGTTAGTGCCGGGCTGTGATTTACTTGGGGGCGCCCCCTAGGGAGGTGTCCCCCTGTACCTCTATCCGGCTTACTATTACCCAACTCCCTGTTCTCAATACCGGAGGCTTATTGTTTCATTAATCATTGCTGGGTCTCTCTTCAATCAAGTTGCCAAAAAGTGTGTGCACTACCTGTTAGCAGCCTCGGTATACTGGGTAATTCCAAATTCTCTAATGTGTTACTTGGGCTGCCTTTTGGAGCTCACAGCAGATTTAGACACCAACCAAGTAGTGATCATTACACGAACCCTGGAATATTTAGTAAAACGCTTCCCTTTAAAAGGCTTTGATAAGGAATCCAGCAATATAAATAGTTTTTTAAAGGAGCAGTTTTTTTTCATGGGAACAATCACAGATGATGACACTCACATACTCTCTATGTCGTGTTCTTTCAAGTAACAGCCACAATTGTTACAGCTGAGTTTTTCCTTATTATACTATAAAACTCAAAAGCAGACACCCTTTTTTCTTTTAGAGCTGTATTTGTCTGTATCCTTCTATATTCTTTCTGAAGTCCTAAATTAACATTTCCTTTTTCCACTTAGTGGATGGTTGTGACACATCGGGATGACAGGATATCCCGTTTGAGAACCAGCAACTTAAGGCTGCGAACCCGCTGCGGCCGGCGGGGCGCGCGGCCGCGAACCACCAGACCCTTGCCCGAATGGTCCCTGCCCCCGCTGCCTCCTTCCGGCAGGGCTGACTACGTACTGTGACGCGTCAGCCGGCCGATGCTGCAAGAATCTAGTGATTTTCGGCGTTGACGCGTCACGTGGTACGCGAGTCAGCCAATGGGGAGGAGGGGAGGGAAGGAGCTAGATGGGAGGCGCCTTGGGCGGGGAGCAGGGAAGGAGCTGCGGGTTAAAGTGTGTGAGTGTGTATGTATGTGTGTATGTATGTGTGTATGTATGTATGTGTGTATGTATGTATGTGTGTATGTATGTATGTGTGTGTGTGTATGTGTGTGGGGGGGTGGACGGCACCACGATCAGATCCCGCCCCCCTCCCTCCCACTCCCGCCCCCCTCCCGCTCTGGCTCCCTACAGACCGCATATCGCGGTCTTTGTCTGTCAGCGCCCCGCCTGTCTGCCGTGTGGGCGCGCTGACTGAGGGAGCGGGGACTTAGCCTTAAGCAGCAGTTCAAGCAATATCCTATATGTGTGTTTTTTTAAATAAATCAGTTCTGTACTATGAGAAAATACTTGTAGCATTTATTAAAAAAAAAAAAATATATATGTCTTACAGACATTGTTAATGTTTCTAATGTAGGAAGCATTTCCAAAAGTGACAGCCCCTTCCCCTTCTGATAGGCTCTGGCTCTTGAGCCCCGCCCTCTCTCTAGCAGTGAACCAATTGTATCTAGTAACTGCCCAGTCAATCATATTTTCGGACTACATTGCCCACAATGCTGTGCAAGAACTGAATCAAATAACCCGGAGCAAGCAATCGATTACAGAAGAATGGCTCGATCTGCAGCTTAGCTAATCAATCACTTGTCAGTGTGCAGATTGTATTGATGCACATATTGAATGGGGAAAAAAAAAAAAAAATTATACATAAATATATATATATATATATATATATATATATATATATATATATATATTTTTTTTTTTTTTTTTTTTTTTTTAAACGGCAGCTTGAACTGCAGCTTTGTTGCATTAAATATTGTCTGTTACAACGAAAAACAAAATCGTCCCAAAAAAAAAAACAGATGACTTACCTGTCTGGGCTTTCAATCAGGGATATTAATTCATCATGTTGAATATTCCTCATGTGAATAAATTTATTAGCCGTTAAGGACCAAAGTTTACCACTTTCTTTTGACCTACAGGAGAAGAGTAGAATGTTGTTGTTGTTTATTTTTTTTACAGTTTACCAATTGACACAAGTGAATTAAAGCGAATGTCCGTGGTTTTCTTACATGAAGAAAAATAAAATAGAAAATGAAAAGGTGATGCAACAAAATAACGAGAGTGACAACACAACACTATTAGGAATCAATACGCATCAATTAAAATGTTTCTTTTTTTGACGTAGCACCAATGTTTTATTATATACACTAACAAAATGTAATATTTTCAGAATATGGCTACTATGAAAGATTTTCAACTAGTAACAGATATTTACGAATTCTCGTTCTAAAATAACAGAAATACACAAGTCTGTTTCAAGTATGCGACACGCTTCAATGTGTGACAATGAACTATGCGCTATACTGTAACAAGTCATAACGACCTTCATAAACACCACATTTTATTAAGGTTTATACTACTTTTAGGAACTACAAACATGCTGACATAGACCGGTTCTTGAACATTGGGCAGAAAATGTACGAAAGACACAGGGAACCAGTTTAGACTGAGACCATTCAGTGGTCTTTAAATATGTTCCTGTGTACTAATATCCATATGAATGTGTAAGTGCATGTACACACCCATATAGGCATTTAAAACGAGCGTGCATAAAGATTGGAAGGTCACAAGGGAACGTTAAACTTTTTGCATGATTACTCACCTCTTATACAACAATTCAAGGAGTGTAGGCAAATGATAACTAATTGCTTTGAATTTTTCATGTGTTATTTCCATTGTCTGAAACATTTGACAACTCTCTTCAATAATGGCTGGTGGTTTCTCTAGCTCTTTGCACCACTGCAAAGAATACAGCATTTCTGCAACTGATAAGCGATAAGGTTTCACCAAACTATATTCGTTTAAATCTTATGTCATGGAAGTCAATGTACCAACTCACGCAAAGCAATAACACACGGATATAGATAATAATCCAGAAGTAAGATGGATATCCAAGAAAGTTCAGAATAAAAGCTGACACTTCATGTTGACACCAGTTCATTGGTTTTAGTAGATCTTTAACGCAAGTTTTAAAATCTAATCGTTGGCCCTGCATGTAACATCCCACGGGTATTCTTATGCATGAGCTTTCAAACTTTATAAGATCTCTCTCAGAAGTCTTATATTTGTACCGTAAGAGACTGCACAACCCATAAGCAATCATGATTGTCATTACGACTAAAAACAGGCCCAGAATCATCATGGTCTTTCCTGCTAAAATCAACTATGCCCTCAAGCAAAGGTAGGTCCCAGTTGTAGGTCTGAAATGGGTGTTCTACCTAAGTTCCTACGCGTACTCTAATTCTGACTTTCATGGTGAGTAGCGCGCTAGAACAAATCTCAAATAAATACGTGTGTCCATTCTCATCCTTTTGGAAACCAGTCTCGCTGATGCCACAATCAATAATATTGTAGACTAAATGGAATCTTACTCATTGAGACCAATATTAAAGAATATGTTGCTGTTTAGCTCCCGCCAGCATCCCTCACTTGGACATTATAGCAGTGCGCCTCAACATGAAGGAGGAATCCCACTAATGAAAGGATGCTGCCCTTTTTCCATGTAACACTGATGTAATGTGTATCGGTACACCTTAATATGAATCGATTACTTTTGCAGGCGGTGGGTTTGTGTTACTTCCCCATACAACACATCACATTATAATTAAAGAGCTCCTAATAAATGAGAGCTGAGGAGCAGGGAAAGTCAAGAACAACAGGGAGTGAAATGGAAAAAAATGCTGATTAACATTAAATCATTTCTTTGGTTCGATTCTATAACTTGGTGACCTTAAAAGAGAGCTTAAGCTCCATAGTTTGCCATGACATTAATCCACTAGCCAAGTGAGGAATATGTTGATTGGAAAGCTTTTTAGTCAGTGCGTGGGTGGAACAATCCACTATGTTCCCAGAATGATCCAGCTGGCCAATTAATGGACACTAATTGGCTTTAATCTAAACATAAGTCGTTCTGTCCCAGAACTGAGATGAAGTTTTGGCAGCACCGAGGTTGACGAAAGGGAATTCCAAGGGAAAAAGTAAAAAAAAAAAAAAAAAAATACAAAAAATAAATAAAATGTGTGTAAAAAAAAAAAAAAAAAAAAAAATCAGAAGTCAGAAGAAATTTCAGCCAAGAAAGCATGGAACGGTTTCTTTGACTTTATGACTTTATAAGAGAGAAATGTTCAAATTGATTTAGAAAAGAGAACCAAGTATGATTACTCTTTCTGCATGCCACAAAAAAGTGCTTACCGGTAATGTTTATTTTCATTTCGATTGCCTTGTCTTTTAAAAGTGCATCATTCCCCATCATTTGCAAAACCATTTTGCTCAATAAAGAGGCAGTAGAGAGATGATTGGGAAGCCAAGTTCTAGAAAATGATTTAAGATCTGTCCCAGATGTTTCCGAAGTCATGCTTAATCTTCCTTCTAAAAGTGGCTTATTCAGCCACTGCAAAAGAACACAACAGTCACACAAAAAAGAATTACACACAGTACTTTCAACACTCCATTTAGTTCGATATAATATCTAATATACACTGCTCACCAAAGATCGTATTTTTCCTAAAATGATTTAACAAACATGGAACTGGAGTTTAAACCACAGGTGCACAAAATTTTGCAATTCCCATTCATTCATATGCACAATCCCGACTCTTGCGTTCTGCTCAAGGATGTCTTCGCTCTACCTCTTTTGTATCTAAAGCCCTCTCCCGCCTTAAACCTCTCACCTCTGGAATGCCCTTCTCCTCAATATCAGACTAGCCCCCTATCTATCCACCTTTAAGACCCACATGCTTAAGGAAGCATACGAGTAGCTCCGCTGATACTATACACCACATACATAAAGATTGGCCCCTTGCAGACGCACTTAGCAGAACACCCTCCTACTGTCTCTGTAGGTTCTTACTACCCACCAATTAGATTGTAAGCTCCTCGGAGGAGAAACTCCTTTTCCTAAATGTTACTTTTATGTCTGAAGCACTTCTTCCCATTATGTGCTATTTGTATTGTTTGTTATTTATATGAATGTTACGTGTATTACCTCTGTGAAGCGCTATGTACATAAATGGCGCTATATAAATAAAGATATACATACATACAGTGTGCTTTTCGAATGCTATACCTGTGTGGAGAGAGACTGACGCATCTTGTGCCATTCTTTTTCATCTGGCATCAATAAGGCCATATGCTCTGCTAGAAGATGAAAAGCTGGAGGACCAGTTTCCAGAATCTTGCTGTGTAGGTCATTAACGGCAGACATTAAAGACTGAAGGCTGGAGCATTAAAACATTCAGGGATTAATACATATTGAACCACTGGTAGACGCAATACATGCTCCTGTTGATGAACCGTGAATGACGGTAATTCCCTGCCAGGGATGTATGCATTGACACAATTTCCAATGCAATATAGGCTTATTTACAGCAAATTACTTTATTTTAAGAATAGCTATGAGAAACAATTGATAGATGTTCTATGCTTTTCCACAACAGTTAAGGCAGGGGTGTTCAACTCCAGTCCTCAAGCTCCCTCCATGACCCCCCTCCCCTTCCAGTACCCCCCCCAACAGGTCAGGTTTTCAGGATATCACAGCTTCAGCACAGGTGGCTCAATCAGTCCCTGCTTTAGCACAGTTGGCTCAATCAGAGGCTCAGTCTTTGACTGAGCCTCCGATTGAGCCAACTGAGCTGAAGCTGGGATATCCTGAAAACCTGACCTGTTGGGGGGCTTGAGGACTGAAGTTGAGCACCCCTGAGTTAAGGTGTTGCATGAACCACAAACTGTTTCAGTGAAGCTGGAGTGGCTCTGAGTAAGTTCACACCAAGTGTACAGTCCAGCAATCCACAAGCATGATTATGCTTTACATTCTATTACTGATGGATGGATTCGAAAAATGCTAGCATTTGTAATCAAGCATTGCTTATCAAATGAAAAATACTCTTTACAGAGACTATAGTAAAAGAAAAATGAGGTGGGGGCACTTATGGAGTTATGTATTCTATCATTTAGAATAACATTTATAAAGTCTTTCTGTATTTATTTTGTATATTAAATATAATGTTGACTGTTAATTAAATTAGCAATTTTATTTAAATAAATGAATACAACGGAGTGAGAATAATTGTGAAAAATAGCTGTATGTGATACCTCCTGCTCCATGACTTGACACTGCTACAGGACATCATTATGACAAAGCTAACACAGCTGATTTGTAGGCCTTTGAAAGACCACTTATGGAAAAACCGTTCTGTGTACTGTATTGCAGAGCAGGAAGAGACTTTAAAAAGGGGGTCACTCCTTATAATAACAGTATAACAACTGGAAAAAGTACTGGCAGCAGTAAGCTACAAGAAACAGCATAATACAGGGATGGCTAACTCCAGTCCTCAAGGGCCACCAACAGGTCAGGTTTTAAGAATATCCCTGCTTCAGCACAGGTGGCTCAGTCTTTCAGCCACCTGTGCTAAAGCAGCGATAGCCTTAAAACCTGACCTGTTTGGTGGCCCTTGCAGACTGGAGTTAGCCATCCGTGGCATAAAGGTAAAATCCCACCTTTGAACACCAAGGTGTGACATCTGAATTTGATTCTTGATCCATTGCGCAGATCTGATCAGGAATGTGCTTCCTTGGGGTATATTCTCAAACTGGTGAACAAGTGAATTTAGACCAGACAACCAGGTGTGCTTCAGCTTATGCAACAGTGATTCTGGCAGAAATAAACAGACATTTGTATTAATTCTCAGAGTATGTACAACTTTGGAAATAGAATTGCCAGTATATTTCATTCAGCATAAAAGTAGAATAGAATATTGAAATGGCTATCAAAAGACAGAACCATTTATCATCCAATGCATCGCAAAAGACAGACAGTCCCATGAAGCTGAAAATGATGGTATTGAAAGATTTAGCTATACATCACTAAATATCGCAGCTTTTCAAGAACATGCATGTCAATTGTGTCAGGAATGTAATAGCTGTCTAATTATATATTTCTACCTATGCAGCATTAGCACGTAAAAACAAACACTCTTTCACAATATTTTCATATTTTAAGTTGGAGCTATATTTTGTAGTAAAAATAAACAACTTTTTATATGGCCAAATGTTGATAATTCTTGACACACACACACACACTTTTTTTTTTTAAATATATATATTGTAAATCATAATATCCATTAAAACAAGTTGTGAACACAGCAAGATATTGTTCTAGTTTCCTAAGTGGTTGTTTGTGCTGCTAACATAATAAGCCTACCTGACAAGTGAGTGGTATCGGAGGTCTGAGCACAGAGCTGGAAGATGGTGAGGAGCAGGTCTTCTGCTGAGGGCATCTGCAAACAGCCTTTTACAGAGCTGAAAAAGTTAGATGCCACATCACAAATGAATGACACAGATGGTTCAATGTCCCCAGCTTCAGAAAGATCCCTGGCCATGGTCAGAGCAGAATGAAGTTGATTAATTATCCTTTCCACGTAGGTTTCGCCAATCAGAGACTCTAAAAATAAAAATATATTTCACACCAAGGTTATCAAAGAAAATGAGGTATCAATATATTGTATGTGCTAAAGAGCCCAACAAAATGACGATCATAAATCTGCTGTTACGGTTTTCAAGAGTTCTAAAGGTAATGGGTTTCAACCACACGTTATATATTGGGGGGTACAAAAGTGACAAGACAGGTCCATCGTACACTGTACAGCAAATAAAAATATCACAGTGTGGTTGAAACCTATTCCAACGTCACATCGCAAAGTCCGTATAACCAGCCCCACACTAGAGAGACAGAAAAGGTTGAAAGAGCCGTGTTTGAGTGGGTTTACTGGCTATGCACTTCTTTAGCCAGGCTGTGCTGAAAAGCTGTGTAATGCGGCAGGCATACGCTTATTATATAGGTTCATGTTATAATGGACATGAGGTAAAAGGTGACACTGTGTGCTCATTTGCATGTCATTACCCAGAATCCCTGGCTGCAGCGGAAGCAGAGTATGCTAACAGATAATGGTGAAAGGCAGGGTTGTTGACCTGTCTGAGACATGTGAATGTGCTCACAAGTGATAAACCTCATAGGAAATGATGCAGTGTCAATAATTTAATGGCATGTTAAAATCAAAAAAAGAAAACGCAAATGTGTGCCAGTTTAAAACAAAAAGATTGAAAAACCTTTCAATCTAAATGAGTTTGATTAGAAGACAGAAGTTTATGTCTGCTCTTGAAGCAGCGACAGCTATGGTTCAACTGTTAGGGGCAATTGAGCAGCAGGGATTCAGCTAATCTTGAACGTGGCAACCCTGAAGTTTACACCTACTGGGCTCCCTCATATAACCTGCAACCCAGAATCAGCAGTCTGGGACAGGGCCATTCCCCTCTGCATGACGACTTGTAGCAAGTGCGTTGTGCTGATGTCTGACATTGCTGTGAGTCATGGCCTCAAGAATTCATTTGCCTGGCCATTTACTTAAGTCAGTTATATACAAATAAAGAGAGAAGGATTTCAAACAAACAATGTGAGTTAAAAAGCATTTGCTTTATTCTTCCCCATCAACCAAGCCAGAAAACTCTCTGTATCCTAATAACCATCACTCTTGTAATCTTTGTTTATCTGCGATATATACCGCATTTACTTGTCAGCATATTTGACTCTTTTCCCCCCTATCATTTTTAATGATGATAAAAGAAAATATATGGATGATGCTTTCAAATTGTAGTGTCTCCGCTCCTCCCCTTTTGCTATTAAAGATCAATGTGTAGCCCCCGCTGGGAGGCATTCTATAAAATTACAAGCACTGAAACTATTTATGTGCAGTTGCATAGACCAGAATATAACATGAAGATCCATGGCTGAAGTACAGAGATGTGCTTTGAACAGTGAATTAAATTCCAGCAACGCATTTTTTTCCCATTATTACGGAACTTACCATTTTTAACATGCTCAGATAGCACCAAGCTCAAAAGAGCCCACCTCTTCGAGCAACAGGATTCAGGTTGTGCCGTCTTTGTTAATCCGCTGTTGCACAGATCCTCTGCCAGAAAGACCAGTTTGTCACCCAGCACTTCGCCTTTCAACCAATCGCAGACCAGAGAATATTTCGCGGAATCCGAACACGCCTGATTGGGGCGATAAAGAAACCTTTGTTTAACATTTGGAAATCACGGATTACACAATTGAAAGCTTTTATCTTTTGTATTATTTGCTGCTGAGCCAGGTTGTCCTTGCAACCCCTCAAGACTAAAAAGCTTAAAGACTACATTTAAATATATTTCAAAGGCACTGGTATCATTTAGTGTCTCTCATAAGTTACAATACAACTACAATTATTTATTTTAATGGTCCCTTTTATGTGATCATGTGTACATGTATTGTATTTTAATCCACTTTCCCCAAAGACTGAAGTTCAACCATAAAAGGTATTTATATGTTGGTTGCAAGATACCAGTGTGTAGAGCAGGGGTGGCCAACTCCAGTCCTCAAGGGTCACCACTAAGCCAGGTATAAGGGATATACCTGTTTCAGCACAAGTGGCTCAATTAGTGGACATGTGCTGAAGCAGGGATGTCCTTAAAACTTGAGGTGGCCTTTGAGGACTGGAGTTGGCTACACTGCTGTAGGTCATGAATAGTATCAAACATATTTGTGCTAGTCTCTCAGCCCAGAGGTAAACGCACAAGAATATAGTGTCATATAGAGGCTAGGTGAAGTCACGAAGGGAGGTGGAAGCCCTGAGGCAGGAGCCTCACATTCACTTATGGAATGTTTTGGTCAACCAATAGGATGCACACAAATGCATATTTTTTCTACACAAACCCTACTCCACTAAATTGAGTTTATATTTATTTTTTTGTTTGTTTTTAATAAGCGCTTTGAATTGCATTAACGTGTGCAAATTATTCCCATCACTGCCAATTGAATGAAGCTTGCAAAACATATTCAGAAGTCTCGTGTGCACACACATACCATCACTGTTAAAATGTATTGCATTATCAATACCCCCCATTCTTGCTGTTATTTCCCTGATGTGTAAGATCACACACACAACCCACCCCGTACTCTTTGGGGTGATTTTGTTTTCCCTTTTCGAAGGCTTAGCTCCTAAACAAAGGAGCACTGCGGCGCTGAGCCGCTGGGCTACTCCCCGCCCCCCTCATGTTCATTTAACCTGTGAGTGCGAGAGACTCGCACCACGGGTACCACTATGGCTGGTCCCTCCAAACAATGTTTGGAAGCCGGGGTCCTCGGTTTACCCCTCCCCACCCTCTCTACCCCTCCCCTGCTCCAAGTTCTGCCAGCATTTGTCACCATCATGTAATAATATGTATATCTCTCGTTGTATATGTTCCCATACCAGATTGTTTCCGTAGACGGATGTACCGACTCTTCAACTATATGTAAGTTACCACTCTGTTCATTTGTATTATAGAACCCTGAACCACGACCATGCCGATTAATATAATATCCCAAAACACCAAAGTCTTAAACACCCCCCGAAAGAGACGTATTGCCCTCTCGGAAGCCAAAAGACTGGCAGGAGATATAATTTTGCTACAAGAAACTCATTTGAAAAATGATCAATCACTACTGTTCAGCAATGACTACCCCCTAGTCTACCACTCATCAGCTCCCACGGAAAAAAATGGCGTAGCTACACTTTTCCATCAAAATGTAAACTTCAAAGTAGACAAAATTAAAAGCGATCTCGCTGGGAGAATTCTAATTATTACAGGGTCACGGGACTCCACTGATATAACAATAGTCAACACTTATGCCCCTAACGAAAATCAAGAATCTTTTTTCCAGGAACTAACAAAGTTAATTCTCTCTGTCCAGAAAGGCCTTTTAATTTTAGCAGGAGATCTAAATGCAATTATGGACCCAAATTTAGATAAATCTCCCAGTCTACCTCCGGCACAAAAAATAGTTCCCTCTACTCGGGGACTTGTATCTATGACCAAGGAGCTGTTGTTGGTAGACTCCTGGAGATTAGTTAATAACAAAGTAAAGGATTTCTCCTTTTTCTCTCACCCCCATAATAGCTATTCTCGAATTGACTATATCCTAATAGACCAACAAGTTAGCGATAATATTTCCACTGCAATAATTGCCCCCTCTGCATGGTCAGACCACTCTACACTTATAACCAAATTGGCTGGCATCACTACCAAAAATAAAACAAGGTCGTGGTCCTTAAATGAATCCCTACTATTAAACCCACAAAATCTCCAATTGATAGAAAAAGAACTGGCCCAATACTTTGAATTAAACAATACCCCAGATGTGTCCTCTTTTACCCTTTGGGAGGCCCACAAATCAGTGATAAGAGGCAAACTGATTGCCCTGGCTTCTTAGAAAAAAAAAAAAGAAAAAAAAAAGGAAAAAAAAAAACACATTGAAACACTAACACAAAAACTATCAGAACTAGAATTTATTTACAAGTCAAACCCATCTCAGAAAAATTACAGGCAGATAATCTCAGTGAGGGGAGAATTAAACCTTTTGTTGGTGTCAAACGCAGAAAGAGCTATAAGATGGACCCAACAGAAATACTATGAAAAAAGTAATAAGGCAGATAGAATGCTGGCACGCAAATTAAAGCAAAAACAAGCTAAAGCTAAAATTCACAACATCCACACTAAAAATGGCACAGCATCCCACAATCCCAAAATTATAAGCGACGCATTTAAGGACTATTACACATCCCTATACAACCTACCAGGCCCAATGGGAGACTCGGCTAAAAACAAAAGAGCAATAAAGATTCTAAATTATCTAGCAGAATGCCGACTCCCCACCCTAGATCCGAACGATATCATAAACCTCGAAAAAACTATAGAGCCCCTGGAAATTATGGAAGCCATAAAATCCCTGAAAATTGGGAAGGCCCCTGGTCCGGATGAATTTTCTAATGTTTATTACAAGAAATATTCCACAATGCTCCTCCCATTTCTTACCAAAGTATTTAATGAGATGCTACTAGGCCTTCCCCCTCCTAGGGATATGCTTCACGCTACCATAGTGGTAATCCCAAAAGAGGGGAAAGATCCTCTGCTGTGCTCTAGCTACAGACTTATTTCACTGTTAAATACTGATCTAAAACTTTATGCAAAGATCTTAGCCAACAGATTAAATAATATCCTCCCTAAACTGGTTCATCCGGACCAGGTGGGGTTCGTCCTGGGCAGACAAGCCCTTGACAACACTAGGACGACAGTAAATCTAATACACGTAGCAAAAAACACAAAGTGCCCATCTCTATTACTCTCTTTAGACGCAGAAAAAGCGTTCAATCGATTAGACTGGTAGTTTATGTCAGCTACGCTTTCGCAGATGGGATTCACAGCCAAAATATTAAATAGCATAAACACACTATACTCCACACCAACGGCCATGGTGAGGACGAACAACTCCTTATCTGATCCCTTTTCAATATCAAATGGAACTAGACAGCGTTGTCCGCTCTCACCTTTGTTGTTTGCCTTAGCCATAGAACCATTAGCATTCCGGATAAGGATGAATCCCAATATTGCGGGTATTCCTGTTGGCCAGGAAGAATTCAAAATAGCTCTTTTTGCAGATGATATACTATTGACGCTCTCAAAACCTCTCACATCCCTCCCTAACCTTTTTCATGATCTATCCGAATTCGGCTCCCTTTCAGGTTATAAAATTAATCATTCCAAATCCATGGCCCTTAGCTTAAATCTTCCTAAAGAATTAGTAAAATTACTCCAACTAAATTTCGACATTAAATGGAATTCGAACCATATTAAATATCTAGGGGTCCAATTAACAAAAGATTACTCAACTTTATACAACGCAAATTTTAAACTCTTTTTCAACCAGATAGCTAAGGATTTAACCACTTGGAATCCATATATAATATCCTGGTTTGGGAGAATAACCACCATTAAAATGAATATTCTACCTAGACACCGCTATCTCTTCCAAACTCTTCCGGTTAAAATCTGTCAGAAAGACCTAAATAATATACAGAAGAAAATTTTGAAGTTTGTCTGGCAAAATAGGCGACCCAGAGTTCGTAAAGATATTCTTTATAAATCCAAATCAGAAGGAGGCTTAGCTCTCCCGAACTTACAAAACTACTATAGATCCGCACAGCTAGGGCAACTCATTAGCTGGCATTCAAACCCAACCGAAAGGAGGTGGGTCGAGATAGAGGACCTGATTTGTTCCCCATGTAAAATAAAAAATCTTCTCTGGCTCAATAAAAAGTCTAGACCACCCAAGATCTACAAGAACCCGGTGATATCCTTTGCCTGTAATCTCTGGGATTCCCTCAAAACCAAGTTCCAACTAACAGATTCCCCTTCCCTTATGCAACCACTATTCTCGGACCCCTTCCTTCCTTTTTACACAGGAAACCCGCACTCCCATACCTGGGTTCAAAAAGGACTCACAAGAGTCAAGGATATCCTCACCCAAGGGAAAGTCCCCCCATTCGCTTCGTTACAAACAAACCTTGATATCCCCTCCTCCGAACTCTTCAGATTTCTCCAGGTTAGGCACTATATCCAATCAATTTACAAGCCAAGTCAACCCCATGCTTTAACTTTGTATGAGGACTGGTGTCTACACCAGCCCCACACTAAGGGCATTATCTCCAGAATATATCACAGTTTATCCTCTATCAAGAACAACCAAACCCCCGATAACTATATGGTATCCTGGGAAAAGGATCTTAACGTCTGTATAGATCTCGATATCTGGACAGACATCTGGGAAGCTGCTTCCAAAAATTCATCAGGCGTTGTAATTAAGGAGAATATTTACAAGTTAATATTCAGATGGTATATGACTCCTGCCAGGTTGCACTCTTTTCTCCCAGGCGTTTCCCCTCTGTGCTGGCGTGGTTGTGGTGAAGTGGGGAATATACTGCACATATTCTGGTCATGCCCCAAAATCCAACAAACATGGACGGAAGTGTTCACCTTAATACACAAGATACTAGAAATCTCTGTCCCACACGACCCTGTATATATATTACTAGGAAAACCAATGGCTAATATCTCCAAAAAAAAAGCTAGAGTAATATCCCAAATTTTAAACGCTACACGGTGTACAATTGCCAAAAATTGGAAACAACCGCCCCCTCCCCACCCCCCACCCTTAAATCAAATAAACAACAACATTTGGCATATAGTCTATATGGAAAAACTCTCAGCCTATCTGAACGGCTCTACCTCGCAATTCTCTGATATTTGGGCTCCTTGGTTCCGCCATGCAGGTAGATTCCCATATATAGACTAGAATGCTTGGAACAGAGTGATACATGTGGTATTTAAATTGTTGAGTACAGTGCTATATTGGTACAAATGCTACCCCTCCCCGATCTCCCTCTTCTCTATTGTTCCACAACCAGTTTATTTGTACAGTATTATTGTATCCCCCCTTTCTTTTGTGTAGTATGTTGTGTTTACCTTATTTTGTATGTACGAAAATGCTCAATAAAAAATGTAAGTAATAAAAAAAAAAAAAATGTATTAAATTACAAGTCTATAAAATATCATTAATGGCATGATTCTGTCCAGGTATTTTTCCTCACTAGGTGGGAAGCCGGGGGTCTCCGGAGCTTCAACCATCTTAAACCTCGGATTTTCACGGTACTTGCATCCGAAGGTGCCACCGTACTGTGTGCTCTAGGGGGAGCAATATGGCGGTTTCAAAGTCTCACATCGTGCAGGCCAACAGGAAGCCACCTATTGGCCTGCGTGACACAGGACCTTTTAACCTGCATGAAGAATTGGGGCACCTTCAAACGTATGCATTCCGGGGAGCATGGGATCATCTGAGCTGAACGCTGTTTAGCTCCAGAGACCCACTGCTTCCCACCCAGGGGAATTTGTTTTCTCCATAGAATGGAGAGTGTTAAAGCTCATATTTAGGAATGCATACTAACATGACCAAACATACGCAGTGTTAAAGGACCACATTAATTAATTTACAGGGCAAACTATACATTACCTTTTGAATGATGTGAAGGAAAACACTCCACTTAAAATCCATCTAGAAAAAAACAACAATAAAAAAAAGTGTCCTTTAGTTGTGTATATTACAAAACTTAGCATTTCATCAAACATAATAAACAACCTGAATGCATGGAAGAATACAGTGGTAGAGCTTGTCTTTTGGGGACTGAATCAGGCAGGTTAATATTATTGAGACTTCTTTCCACTGGTTGCAAATACAAAAAAAAATATTGTACACAATATCAATCTGAACTCACGGAAATCTGTAACTCGGTGAAAATAAAACATCAAACCAAATGAGGCATAGTGGAAAGAACTGGACCAGACCAATATGCTAAGAAAGCTGGAAAGGAAACTAGGAGGGGGTTTATTGAATGCGACTCAGATACTAAGGCAAGCCAAGAATGAGGAAAAAGAGGGTCAGAGCCCAGCAGTTTTATGAATATGTTCTGCAGGAACTCTATATTGTTATTTTATAGAGGAAAGAAGATTTCACCAGCAACCAAGGGAAGGATTCTTCTCAGGAAGGGCAGTTAAAATGTGGAATTCATTACCCATGGATATTGTTATGACAGATACAATAGATATCTTTAAGAAAAGGAAAGGTATACAGGGATATACCAAATAAGTAAACATGGGAAGGATGTTGTCTCAAGGAGAAATCGAATTGCCATTATTTAAGAGTAAGGAAGGAATATCTTTTTCTCCTTATGACACCTCATTGGGTAAAGTTTCACTGGGGTTTTTTGTTTGCCTTCCTGTGGATCAAAATATTTTAAATACAAATATAGGATACGTATCTGTTGTCTAAATTTAGCATAGGTTGAACTTGATGAACATACAGGCATACCCCGCATTAACGTACGCAATGGGACCGGAGCATGTATGTAAAGCGAAAATGTACTTAAAGTGAAGCACAACCTTTTTTCCACGTATCGATGCATGTACTGTACTGCAATCGTTATATACGTGCATAACTGATGTAAATATCGCATGTGTAACAGGCTCTATAGTCTCCCCGCTTGCGCACAGCTTCGGTACAAGTAGGGAGCCGGTATTGCTGTTCAGGACGTGCAGACAGGCGCATGCGTGAGCTGCCGTTTGCCTATTGAGCGAGATGTACTTACTCGCGAGTGTACTTAAAGTGAGTGTCCTTAAACCGGGGTATGCCTGTATGTCTTTTTTCAACCTCATCTACTATGTAATTATGTAACGTCTGTTCGGCAGTGTGAGACCTTCCTCTTCACATTTCTGTGGCTTAGCTCTCCCAATTAAGAGATAAAGATGGATGCAAAACTCCAACATTGAAAGAGAAGCCCCCTATGAATCAGAGTAATAAGTAATTACTTATGTTGATTATGCTCTAGTTCAGGGGTAGCCAACCCGTGGCCTGCATGCAGCCCTTCGGTGCGACCCCTGGAGAGAATTGTTTTTTTAAGCGACTGTAAGCTGAGGGACCATAGAGACATGGGAGAGGAGAAGCCAGAGCGCCCCCTAACCAGCTCCCCTCCTGAGCTCCTATAGACCAACAAGCCCTGGTGGGCTCCCAAGCAGCACAGGGTACAGTGAGTAGACACCCTGACTGCTGGGAGCTCCATGTGGTGCTGGCTGTGGAGACAGGAGAGCAAAGTAGGGGCAATCACACACTGCCACCTTTTCCCCCACTGCCTTCCCTTACCCTCCTGTCACTCCCGCCACCCCAACTGCTCTTATCACTCTTGTCTGCCACTGCCCCCAGTCATCCCCTTGCTCCCATCACCCCCTTGTACCAACTGCCTCCCCTTTAACTCCAACTGCCTGCCCAGTCTCCTCCTTTGTCCCCCACTACTCATCACCCCACCCTCCCTGTCATCCCCTCTTCCCCTTCTGTTACCCCCCTCCACATGTCACTCCCTCCACACCCATGTGTCACCCCCACACCATTTGTCATTCCCTCTCTCTCCCCCCGTCACCACCTCACCTCCTCCCCTCATCCCTAAGTCTCACCCCATCCTCCCCTCCTCTCTCCTGTACTCTGTATCAGGTTATCCCTGGGTCCGTGTATAGTGCTGCTGGTTACATACTCTGTGCCGTCAGGTTATACGCCGCACTATACGTGTATAGTAAAGCGCTGTGTACCTGGATGGTGCTATATAAATATATAGATATACATACATACACTGACACAGAGTATAACCCAACGGCACTACACACTGATACAGAGCATAACCTGACGGCACTACACACTGATACAGAGCATAACCTGACGGCACTACACACTGATACAGAGCATAACCTGACGGCACTACACACCGATACAGAGCATAACCCGACGGCACTACACACTGATACAGAGCATAACCTGATGGCACTACACACTGAGACGGTCAGGTTACGCTCTGTGTCAGTGTATACAGGTATTCATTTTTGTTTTTTTATTGTGGCCCTTTGACAATGACACAGGTAAATTCTGGCTCCAACTCCCAGTCAGGTTGGCCACCCTTGCTCTAGTTACATTAAAACAAAACGATCGTAGCTTCATTACCTTTGTTAGGTCGTCCAGAAGAAGTTTTCTGTCTGCAGTGTCGTTACAGCAACACAGCACGCTGTATAACATGTCCACCAAGAAATCAGCCTCTTCCCTGCTGTCATCTTTCAACCAGACAATTAATTTTTCAAATAGAAACTGCACTGCTGGGTTTTCGTTTGTGGGTTTGATGCTCTGCTCCAAAGTGTTTGTATTTGCAGGGTCTCTTTGTTCTACAAGCACCTGAAATACTCTTACAACAGAGAACACACTAAGTAGAGCGGCCAAGAATTTGAGGTGTCGATCAGACCCCTGTACACTGATATACACCATGCTCAGTTCCGCAAGCTTACACACCAAGTCCTCAAGGCGTTCTTGTCTCAAACTGGGAAGGCTAGAAGGACCTCCATTCTGAGTAACATCGGTCTCAAACTGGACTTCTGATACAGCCTCAGAGGGAGGAAATCCTGGTTCTTCTTCATCATCGTCTGCAAATCTTATTTTTGCTTTTTTCTTCTTGCCAACTTTCACAGAATTTTGGGGGTTCTTCAGAACCTGGAGAAGTCCGGAAACACCAGCTAAACACCTCTCTCCAGCCTCAATTACATCCACTCGAGCTACGCATACTTGTGCTAGGCTCTCCCAAAACCCAGATAATATGTTTCTGTGTATGCCAGAGAAGTCATCTTCACCACCGGAACTCTCCGCTTTCTTCTCCCAGGAACGCAAGGTTTCTTCTACTTGGCAAAAAAGTGGACTATTCTGAAGTTTTGGGTCTTGCAATGAGGAATCAATAAGAGGAATCAACTACAAAAGAAAAACGTAGGTACAATTTAAAAGTAAGATTTGCATGCATCTTTGAATACAGTACAATTATAGGTAAAGTTTATAACTTAAACAATAAAAATGAGTGATTTAGAAGTTATGGCAATCGAAAATAATCAAAAATTACGGCTCTATTGAAAATATCTGGTGAAGTACCGCATAGCTCACAAATGGTAGAACCTTCGGCTTTCCCTCTAATCTGCCACGTTTTTGTTCTTTAGACACAAAAGCTTCAAGGTCGCCACTCATCATCTTTGTAATTTTAACAAGTGTGCGTGTGTCATAAAAAAATTAAATGGATGCAAATGAGCTAGTTAATATAATCATTAGTATCCTGTTTTTTTGTCAGACATTTATCCCTGGAAAGAAAGCCCTTACATCTGCTCTGTACACGGGAGCAGTTTATTTTTTACAACATAACAAAAATGTAAGACTTCAAAAGGAAATTGTAAACAAATGCTACGCACCAAAAACAGAGGTCCTTTGAACATCAGATCAAAACACCTATTATCTACATAACCATCAACCAATGATGTCATCTAAAACAAGTAAGTATGTTTCTGGGATGAACTAGAAAAAAAGCTTGTTTTCATACAAATTTGCGGTAGACACAAATGTAACACTTTGTTCCCTTTCCACTGTTGCTAGATATTGAATAAAATGCGCATGCGGCTCGCACTGTGCAACTTTGATACGGCTGCGTATGGCTGTCCATGTGGAATAACCCGGGACAACCTTTTGAAGTGGATGCTCCTCATTAATTAACTAATTTGTGGATGTAAATGGAATGGATATGTCCTTGTTGAAGCTAGACTCAATTCTCGGTACCTGGTCGGTTATCAGCATCTGTCGAATTTCCCTGTGTTTCTCCTCTTCTCCCACGTTCTCCTGCATGGCGAATCTCAAACATTCCATGTAGGCGGATATAATGGCAGAGCACTCCGTGGGGCTGGCCATGGCGCGCTCACTGGACAGGCTGTAAACATATAAAACCGTACTGAAAATTAGACCAACTTGATATTAAAGCAGCAATACGGTTTCCACTTTTTTTCCTTTAATTGTGAATTTCAGCTCCGGGGACCCACTGCTTCCAGAGATACTTGCCTCCGCAGGGGGGCCGGTATCTCTGCAGTCAGAGAAACTGTGTGCCGAATGGCAGTGTTTAAATGTCCCGCGAGCCAATAGGAAGCGGTGACGGCTTCCTATTGGACCGCGTGACCAGGACATTTAAACTGAAAAGCAATACAGTGATTGATTTAAAATGTAACCTTTATTGGGTCATGTTAAAATAAGCGTGGGGAAGACAAAATACCAACACGGGTAAGACGTGTATGGTATAACATACATGAAAGCAAAACGGAGTAGAGAAGGGTAATAGATTACTAACTCAAATGCCGGGCTGGCGCTGCAGAGCCAATGTTTTTTGCCTCGGCATAAATTGTATAGCCATATAGCTGTGTAGAGAGGATTCTCATGCTGTCTATGCAGTCCCATATAGCGAATAAATATTGTGCCGTGGTTGTTAATCAGCCACTGTATTGGCAATACGTTTCAGCAAGGAATATATATGCAGTAGTAGCTGCTACTAAATATTGATACAAGTGTAGTCAGAGTTTGAACCTGTCTTCGTGCCAGAGAAAGGGTAGCCTGCCCAGTACTCGTTATACTAGATGCGCTATGGTGACGTCATCTACAAATGACACGCAGATCTATCTGTGGACCATACCACATAGCCCGGGATAGCCAAACAAGCCCAATAAAGGTTACATTTTAAATTAATAACTATACACTGTAGTGAGTGCTAGTCCAAAAGGGGCTCTCTCTTGCCTTGGCAAGTTTTTCTTTTGTTACTAGTACCTAAGCTACTGGCGCCGTTCCCAGATTGTTGCAAGAGCTCTCCACTTCCCTCTCCCCCACATATGAAAAGCAATACAGGCATCCCTTACGGAGTTATGCATCTCGTGAAGCAGGGGGTCCCTGGAGCTGAAATTAACAGTTCAACTCTGGAGACCCCCTTCTTCAATCCTGTAATAATAAAAAAATGTTATATATATATATATATATATATATATATATATATATATATATATATATATATATATGTTATGGTGGGTAAAAAAAGTGACTAAAACCCTCCACAGTAAAGCATAAAGCAACTGTAAATATTCCTGTATATTCATTTGCATGTCTTAGACAGGTCTGCAACCCTGTCTTTCACCATTATCACCCAGCAAACAGCACTTCCACTGCAGCAACGGATTCTGGGAAATGACATGCAAATGAGCACACAGTGCCACTTTTTATCTCATGCTCACATTACATAAAGCAGCATGCATTGGCTAAGGGTTGCTCATGTAATGTGAGTATGAGATAAAAAGTGGCACTGTGTGCTCATTTGCATGTCATTTCCCAGAATCCCTTGCTGCAGTGGAAGTACTGTTTGCTGGGTGATAATGGTGAAAGACAGGGTTGCAGACCTGTCTAAGACATGCAAATGAATATACAGGAATATTTACAGTTGCTATATATATATATATATATATATATATATATATATATATATATATATATATATATATATATCACACACACGATATATGATAAATAACTCCTTGAATTGATGGGTATATGGACGTAGTTAAAAATAAATTCTTTAATAAACTCAAGATATAAAATAAAGCGGGGTAAAAAAAAAACCACCTATACACATACATACAAAAAACAGGTGTATTAATAGAAACAGCCGAGAGAGATTTAACCTCTCTGGTATATGCCCTCCTATGGACTAAGGTAAATCCTTGATATCAGTTCAGTTCCAATAGTAACCTGACTGGTATAATTATGTGTAGCAGCAAATAATGTGTGTGATCTGCGTCCTCTCTATTCCATGTAAGGGAATTATAGTAGAGACCGGGTAACCTCCATGTATCCAGTAATAGCCCCCTTATGTAGTATACTTGGGGCACATCCCAAAATTGAAGTATATACTCCTAGTAGGTACTAGTAAATGCTGTTATACTGTACAACGCACTTGACAGTGATAAATGTGGCTGTATTATAGTGCAGCTGCTGCTCTTCTTCGGTTAATCTTTCCATAATCCACATCTTGCAACAGTATAGCACTATTGCCGTGGTAAAGTAAAACCTACACGTGTCTTGGAATATATACTAATTAGTTTCCACAGAGCACTCCCTCAGTGGATTACAATTTAATGTTACTGGAAGGTTTGAAACAAGGTTTCTAGTTCAGCCTGGGGTTCCCACAGATGAGTCACCATGGAACAACAATGATAAGTAAATATTTCAATCACTGCCTTAGTGATCATAGTATTGATTCACTGGGGAGTGTGTACTGTTTAATGCAATAATATCTTGAGCATCACATTTATCATTGTTCATTGATGAGAGCCCTTTACCTACTACCCTGATGAATTTAGTATGCATTCATCATGGAGTGCAAGCGGGCTTGTAGTACAATATATATGACCACTACTTAAATGAACATGGTAATTGTTCACTGCAGAGTGTAAATTGTCTGGCTATCCATCTACAATAGGAGAGGGGGAGAGGGGAGAGGGAGAGGGAGAGAGAATCATTTCTCCATGATCAATACATCTACTAGAACTGTGCAAACGTCTCAAACTTGTCAAACGTAAGGTAGAGTTAAATAACAGCGTCATTTCTCAATGTTTATGCTACCACCGATTAGTGAATTTGTGATGAATGTTTTAGGCTATAATTAGTTATTTTACAGATCTGCAGTTAAAATGAATGCATTCCATTTTACATGCGTAAAACAAATGATTAATAAAGCTCCTGTACGGTATGTTATTTGGTTTGGTGAATACTGCCTATAATTAACTTGTGCACTATAATAGTTGATGCCATAATAAAAGTGCTGTATAGTTAGTCTGGGTCAAGGTGCTGTCCAGTAGGGCAGGGGTGCGCAAACGTCTTGAGCTGCGCCACCCTCACCCCCCTGCCCGGGAACAGCAGCGTTCGTGCCCCCCCCTTCCAATGACGCAGCATGTGATGTCACGTGACCCCGCCGCGTCATTTGACGCACATTGTCACATGACCACTTCGCCGCAGAACCAGCAGAGAGCAGGTAAGTGAGTTACAGAGGCCTCACGCCTCCCCGGCATTTAATTTAAATGTCGTGTGGAAGAGAGCGGGGCCTTTGTAACCGCCCACGCCCCTCCTACAAATTCTCCCCCCGCCCCCCAGTTTGCACACCGCTGTCGTAGGGCGTACTACATTAGTAATACATTGGGTACTTTTACATTAGAACATCAATAACTAAAATGACCAATAGGTTTCAGCATTTAACTTACAGGGATCCATGTTAAAATGGACAAGAAGCAAAAAGTGACACTGCGAGTGCTCATTTGCATGTGATTACCCAGAATCCCTTGCTGCAGTGGAAGCACTGTATGCTAAGAGATAATGGGGAAATGCAAGGTTGCCAACCTGTCTGAGACATGTGAATGTGCTCACAAGGTATTTTTATTTGCAACATTTAACTGGGAAGAACTTTTTTCTTTAACATCTGAATATTACCGCACCTTCCATGGAATGGTTTCAGACCCCCAAATACCCTTCAACTAATGTACTTTTTCTTTTGTCATTTTGGCTACAAACATTACAGAAGTGTTAGCCTTTATAAATGAAGGGTTGCTTGGCCCTAAGACAGGGGTGCGCAAACTTTTCAGTCTGCGCCCCCCTGCCTGCTCTCCCACCCTTACCTTGTGTCCGGCGATACGCGACGCCGCGTTCCCATGGCAACGCGACATCATGTGACCCTGCAGTGCCATCATGGTGAAGCATCGCTGGAAGCCGCCGGAGACCAGGTAAGAGAAGTTACAGAGGCCGCGCGCGCTAACCCGTCTTTTACATTAAATGCTTTCGGGAAGAGCGTGGGCGTGGGCCCCAGTTTGCGCACCCCTGCCCCAAGACACCATCAGAATATGACACATGGCAGAGTGCTTTCATATTGTTGCAGATTCAATATTTGCTGCCAAGTGGAACTGTGAATATAACACATTAGGGAAGTCTTCTCCACCATGTAAACGCAGATAAAGACATTACATTTGGAGCCATAGTTTTGCGTGAATAAAGTAAAGCCGGGAGTCCCAGCCATGACATTACACCCAGTAAAAACCTTAATCTCTCTCTTCATACCCTTGACTTAAAGAGTCAAAGAAGCTGCTGTAAAAGTCCATCTCTGCGTCTGCGAGTTGGTGAGGGACTTTGCTAATAAATGGCAGTAGATTGGGGAAGATAACAGTAGCCAGGCCCCGGCCGCCTTCTCGGAGGATTGCCCACAGCTTGGGCAAAACGCCCTTCTTTGCATTCACGTGGTCCCAACAGTCCTGCAAAACAAATAATGAAATACATTAAGGAGCCTTTCTGTGTTATATTCTAAACCCTTGAGTCTCGTCATTATTATGGTGCATCGCAGCAATATTATGGTCAAATGATTGAGCCCAAAACCAAGGATGTCTACAACCATCATTTATCCCGGGGTTCCCAAATTACAATACACTGCAAACGTTTATTGGCCATTGAGATTAATGGCCAATTAGTGTGTGTCGTTTCCTGTTGTTGTGCACAACATAGGAAACAGTCAATTACTTTCTTATACATGTCACCTGTTCGGGATGCAGTATAAATATCCTCTGCCGTTTACAGAATGAATGGATAAGCGTAACACCAAAGCTGGTCCCTAACCAGGGTTTTCCCTCGTGATCTACACTCATTCATAACATCTATAAGTTTCTAGGAAAGTGATTTTGAACCTTTAAATACTAGAAAAAGCTTTTAAAATAGGAACCCCAGCTATCTATCCTGATTATCGGAAAAAATATAATATGGGAAATACTTACTAGATCAAATAATTTATAACAAAATCAGTTTAATTCCATTATTATTTTTATTACATTAAAGAAAGAAAAAAAGTATAGGAAACAAGTTGTGGTGTCTTGACAAGGAAAATTTTGACATATGCCCATAATCATATATTGCCTCGAACTGTCCATGAAATATTTGTAAATTGAGTGAACATACCTGTTCATTTAATGCAACCATGTATTATCATAAATCTGTTCCCAGGACATACTTGAAAATGAGAGGTAACTCAAAAAGGTATTACAGCTAAACCCCGTTATAACGCGGTCCTCGGGGTCCACCCCGAGACCACCGCGTTAGTAACGGGGTCGCGCTAATTTAAAAAAAAAAAAATGGCCGCCGCGCACCTGATCGGGAGGGAGTGAGGAGGGAAGGAAGGAAAAGGTGGCCGGAAGCCCTACAAATGGCGACGATTCATCTCTCCTCCCTCCCTCTCCCTCCCAGCCCCTCCCCTCTCCCTCCCTCTCCCTCCCAGCCCCTCCCCTCTCCCTCCCAGCCCCACCCCTCTCCCTCCCAGCCCCCTCCGGCAGCCGTGTGGTTTTTTTTCTTCAATGGCAGCCTGCCGGGGAGGTCAGAGCATGTGTGTGTGTGTGTGTATCTCTGTCTCTCTATATGTGTGTGTATCTCTGTCTCTCTCTGTGTGTATATCTCTGTCTCTCTATATGTGTGTGTATCTCTGTCTCTCTCTGTGTGTATATCTCTGTCTCTCTATATGTGTGTGTATCTCTGTCTCTCTCTGTGTGTATATCTCTGTCTCTCTATATGTGTGTATATCTCTATCTCTCTGTGTGTATATCTCTGTCTCTCTATATGTGTATATCTCTGTCTCTCTATATGTGTGTATATCTCTGTCTCTGTGTGTATATCTCTGTCTCTCTATATGTGTGTATATCTCTGTCTCTCTCTGTGTGTATATCTCTGTCTCTCTATATGTGTGTATATCTCTGTCTCTGTGTGTATATCTCTGTCTCTCTATATGTGTGTATATCTCTGTCTCTCTCTGTGTGTATATCTCTGTCTCTCTATATGTGTGTATATCTCTGTCTCTCTCTGTGTGTATATCTCTGTCTCTCTATATGTGTGTATATCTCTGTCTCTCTATGTGTGTGTATATCTCTATCTCTTGACTAGGTCAAGTGATGTTTAAGCAGTTTAACATTAAACCTTTGTCTGCTTTTTGTGCTGTTCAATAAAAAATAAACAGAAATGTTTTCTTCTATTTCAAGGCAGTTTTACTCCATAAGGTGAACTGGCAATGCAGTTTCCTTTGTAGTGAATTTATGAGAGTAGAATGGTTTACATGTGATCTTTAGTGCATTCTTTGTGCATTTCTGTTGTAAATAGGTTTGTCTGTGTTACTTGGTGGTCTATGCATTTTGAAATCCCACATGCAACAAGGCATTGCAAGAGTTAATCAAGTGTAGCTTACTGCTCCAACCCTTCAGCCTGTTTTTTTTACCACTCAACCACTGTTCCTGCATTTTTGTTTAAAGCCTAGAGAGGAGTTAAGGACCCTTTGTAGTCTGTAGAAGAATGCAGGGGAAAAAACTGAGGATGCGATCAATTCCTGTGTAGACACAGGCAGTGTAGCGCAGGCTTCAGGGAGTTAATAGCTTGACATACAGTGGAGATATTTTTCAGAGCAGCTAGCTGAGCTCACGGCTGCAGCCATTTTTTTCCCCTCCTTTTGCAATGAATTTTCTAGTCCTGCAGATTACGAGCGTCAGTTTATGCAACTGCAGGTAGAAAGCCACGCAGCGGGCTGCCGTGAGCTGCTGTTTTTGTCTGCTTTCCGAGATTTCATTTAGTAAACCTATTCATGTTCGAGTTGACTGTTTTGCCCAGCTGTTATAATGTTTTTCAGACAGCTGCCATTATTTATTAGAAGGGGGGGAAGAGTTTGACCGACTGGGCCCCTCCGATAGGAGGAGTTGGATATCTGTCAGTTTGTTCATGTATAACCGTTCTTAGCTGTATGACACAAAAGGACAAGATCTGTCTTTGCACTTGTGTTGCTCCGTGATAAAGGAATTTGGGCTAATGTCACATCAATGCTGTGCACGTAGACCTTTTCTAAAGTCTTTGGCAAAATGCAAACAAAATGCCAGTATAAGGCTGTGCAAGCAAAATGTGTATAGTGGGAGAGTGGTGTGTGGCACCAGTCTGTATGCATAATTCAATTTCATAGTAAGCGTGTCATTTGTAATCTATTTGTGCTATAGAAACACACCATTGTAATTATTTGTAAACACTTTTTTTTGCATGCAATACTTTCAGTTTTGGATTGTTTCTTTATTTAAAAAAAAAAACATATGTCGTTCAGCTGTATTTCATCAAGAGAACTGCTATTGCATGACTTGTATTGTGAGAGCTGTGAGTGTGTGTGCAGTGAGTGTGTGTGTTGGGAGTGTGTGGTGTGTGCAGTGTGAGTGTGTGCAGTGTAGAGTGTGTGCTGGGAGTGTGTGCAGTGTGCAAAAAAAAAATTAAAAAAATTTTTTTAAATAAATTTTTTTTTTTTTTTTTTTTTTTTTTTTAAAAACGGGAGCCACAGGAAAACCGCGTTATAACCGAATCGCGGTATAGCGAGGCGCGTTATAACGGGGTTTAGCTGTACTTCCTGGTAAAACCTTTTATAAATAAAATCAAAAAATCAAAGCTACAGAACATAAATATGTGGAATAAAATTGTTAACTGAGATCACTACGATGCTATTTTTGATGCATGTTCCAAATGATAGATTGTACCCAACAGATATCAATACGCCCATTGCCAACCCAGCACGTGAGAGATGCAGGCCCGTAGCAACCTAGCATACCTCAATAGTAGTTATGGTGTAAAGAACAGCTTCCCAGAGAGCAGGACACACCACGGCATCACTGTCATCTATACTGAGAAGCACTGCCGGACACAGCCGAGAGGCTTCACTGTTTAAAAGGGCAGGAAAGTGCTGGCAAACTGCAGAGATCAGCTCAAAGAAAGCAGAGCGAATCTGAGGAGGAGGAAAGCAAAGACAGAAACAAGGTTATTTTTAATATCAGAATTGCCCCCTATTTAAACTATATATAAAACAAATTCCATCACAGTTATCATCTGAGTATTTTGAAATAAAGGGCACTTGCTGACTGTTACAGTGGAGTTCATGTCGCTCTCGACCAATGTTGATATGAGTTTTAGTGCGCAAGGTGATCATGTGCCTTCAATATAATGCAATAAACTCCTACAAAAGCCATTGGCTCTCAAAAAATGGCAAGGAAAAAAAAAAGGGAAGTAGGCTGTAAAACCCTTATTGTACCGACTGAATTATAAGCAGCAAAGTCATTATTTCATATGAAGGTATCAGGAGACACGGACAGGCAGAATATCTCTGCAGTGCAAGGGAAAAGGCAATGCACAGAGCATGGAGATGTTACTATGCAGGTGACATTGCCAATACATCGGTTTATTTTTCTTTCTTCAAAATTAAGTACACTTGACTACATTTTTACGCTTGGCTGTAGTAGGTCGAAAACTTTGCGATTTAACGAAAATATTTTATAATGTAAACAATGTTAAACGTGACAAAAGTAAGAGAGAAATAGAAAATACCAACGCACACCCCTCTATATCAGTGTTGCTCAATTCCAGTCCTCAAGGCCCGTCAACAGGTCCGGTATTAAGGATATCCCAGCTTCAGCACAGTGGCTGTGACAGACTAAGGCCTCGGCCATGTTTAGCGCTTGCTGGCAGAAGCGCGCTGAGGCGCGCTCCCGCTCAGCACTGAGCCCCTACAGTCGCAATTAGAGCGGCATTAGTAGGGGCTCGCCTACGCTTCCGCAAGCGCAGGTCTTAGGGGAATTTAAAATTACCCCGCTTGCCGGCGCGACAGGCCGGTCACGTGAGCGGTTCGCCCAATGAGGGCGAACCAGCTCCGTGACGCAATTGGCCCGCCCCCTGACGGCGCGCCGGGCAAGCAACCGCAAGGCCAGGGAAAGCACCCGCTTTCCCTGAGCCTCAGCGCGCCTCAGCACGCCAGCGGTAAGCCTGGCCGAGGCCTTAGCCACCTGAGCTTAAGCTGGGATATCCTTAATACCGGACCTGTTCAGGTGTCATGAGGACTTAAGTTGAGCAACACTGATATAGATGCTCAACTTTCTTAAATTCAATACAAAAATAATTACCCATTTCTAAACTCTCAATTCTATTCAACACGCTGTATAAAGCCTGCAATGTATTAGAACCCTTCCATATTTCCTACTTTTGTATTGCTGTGATTTTTCTCTTAGAGGAGTTCCAAGCACAGCGCAAACTGGGGGGTGCACCACCGAGACTTTGCATGGGGGGCACAGCGTTTACAAAGGCCGTGCGCTAAAAGCGCGAGACCTCTGTAAACTTACTTACCAGGTTCTGGTCACGCGTCTCTATGACAACGCGGCGTCAAATGACGCCCGTTTCCATGGAGATGTGACGTATCGTCATTTGACGAATCATTAGACGCGAGGGGGGGTGCGACCGAGGAGGGAGCAGGTAGGGGGGGCGCAGGCGCGGGGAGTTTGCATACCGCTGTCCTAGCAAATGAGCACACTCATAGAAATCCGAAGCTTTTAAATGACTGTGTTTGCTGATGTCGCCAAAATGTGGCAAAGTGAAGGACTTCGTAGTTTAATGCAGACAATTTATACCCTAAAAAATTAATTGTATAGAACATATGCAATTATTTTTGAAACTTAACATTTCCATGGTAACCAAATGCATTGAAGAGTTTTTATAAATCGGTATCTAATGTCTCCAGCTTTTTAAATGATTTGTCAATCCTCAAAGCCCCAAGTAAGTGGTTTGTTTTATTCTTTGTGTGTAATGTAATGAAGTTGCCTTCATTATTCAAACAAAGAAGAATAAGTAGCTGATGTGCATGAATTCAGCAAAGCCCCCCAAAATACAAATACGTAAACAAGTTTACCCGCTATGTGCAACCACCCCTCTGAGTGAGAATTATTCTTTGAAGCAGCAGTGCCACTAACTTTATCTAAGCAGGAAGCTTGAAATTGGGCCACCCAAATTACAGGTGCCTTACATTCCCCTTTGCCAAATAAGGCCCCTATTTAATATGCTGGGAAGCTGCATCTCCGGGAAGTTCGGTGCATGGCTGGTACTTACCGTTGGTGTTGTGTGTTTGCTGTACTTCCAGAATTTGCTCTGCGACAGAAGATGAGCGAGTCTCTCCTGCAGAGAACTGTTCTCACTACTTGGCAGCATACAAAGCAGCCTCTTCAAAGCCAGCATGGAACAGGTTACCACTCGGAAGTACTTGGATTCCCTTTCTTCCGCTGGAACGGCCCTAGGGGAAGTTAAAACCTTTTGTGATCCAGTGCCCCAGGCAGACAACCTTACCACCAATATAACAAGGGTCCTACATTATAAAACAGATGACCTCTGCTTCCCTGCTGGCTTCTAACATTTGGGGCCATATTTACTAAGCGGTGCTACTCCAAATGCCACCTTCCGGTGCTGGAATGTCTCGTATGGAGTAGTACCCATTGGTAAATAAGGGCCCTGATTCGGTACAGGAGTTGGATAACCATGCAATATTCAGCACTAAATTGTAGGCATTCTTTAATAGTCTAACTTCAACTGGGACATAATACCAAGATTGCATGTTCATTTTGCTCGCAGACTCAGATTTACTTTGAGACTAAAGTTACTTAACTACATATTCCATTTCAAAATATCAAACTTTCCTCTGTGTCTATTTTCTCCCAGGCTGTATATTGTCCTAAGAACAGGCAGATGCAGAACAATGCTTTACCCATTCCTGGCCCAGCTAATAATTCATCACATAAGCACAAAACCATCAGGAGTTACTCCACATATGCATTTTAATTAGGGATTCCGGTTTTCGGTTTTAACCATGAAACATCACCAATTCATCATCGTGCACTTCTGGTTAAAACCGATAATAACTGGAAATTAAAGTATCATTTCCCGAGTTCCACTTCTTGTAGAGAAGCAACACATGGGTAGCATGAAAAGCAAAAAGAAGTGCAACGATCAACACCCAATGCAAAGGTGTGGCCATTTTTCCCATTGTTAACACCGGAACAAAAAATAAATAAAAACACAGATTTTACCAAAAATAAATAAATACACGAAACCGGGATCCCTAATTAAAACGGGGTGCATCTCGGGCCCCATCTCTCTTGTATATCTGTGCCAGGAAAGTAATCTAAAAAACAAATCTGCTCTGAACATAAGAAATACAATTGAACATGTTCCTTACATCTAACTCTGACACAAGAAGAAAAACGTTTAAAAAGCATTAAAAAAAAGCAATTTTAAGGTCTTAATACCGTGTCTTCATTCTTAAAGGTACCAGTATAAACTGCGCTAACTTCTACCTATCACTGAACCAGAGATCTGGGTAGGGAAGGGTGCAAACTTTTCAATCATTTTTACCGAGTATGGCTTTAATTGTAGTTGGTCAGTAATTACGTATATGTCGCTAATTACCAACTTCAATTCCCTTATCGTTGTATTATTTTGGTTCATACTGTACGTGACTTCTTTTTTTAAAAACTTTTTTTTATTGTGGCGTATTTTGGAAGATAATGATATACAGAAAACAACACAAATGTCTAGCCCTCTTTTTTTTTATGTCTGTGTATGACAAATATATGTGATGCTTAAGTAACAATAAAGAGTGTCAGGCCACTGAAACCTACATGCTTAATAAAGAGTGGCAGGCCACTGAAACCTACATGCTTAATAAAGAGTGGCAGGCCACTGAAACCTACATGCTTAATAAAGAGTGTCAGGCCACTGAAACCTACATGCTTAATAAAGAGTGGCAGGCCACTGAAACCTACATGCTTAATAAAGAGTGGCAGGCCACTGAAACCTACATGCTTAATAAAGAGTGGCAGGCCACTGAAACCTACATGCTTAATAAAGAGTGGCAGGCAACTGAAACCTACATGCTTAATAAAGAGTGGCAGGCCACTGAAACCTACATGCTTAATAAAGAGTGGCAGGCCACTGAAACCTACATGCTTAATAAAGAGTGGCAGGCCACTGAAACCTACATGCTTAATAAAGAGTGGCAGGCCACTGAAACCTACATGCTTAATAAAGAGTGGCAGGCCACTGAAACCTACATGCTTAATAAAGAGTGGCAGACCACTGAAACCTACATGCTTAATAAAGAGTAGCAGGCCACTGAAACCTACATGCTTAATAAAGAGTGGCAGGCCACTGAAACCTACATGCTTAATAAAGAGTGGCAGGCCACTGAAACCTACATGCTTAATAAAGAGTGGCAGGCCACTGAAACCTACATGCTTAATAAAGAGTGGCAGGCCACTGAAACCTACATGCTTAATAAAGAGTGGCAGGCCACTGAAACCTACATGCTTAATAAAGAGTGGCAGGCCACTGACACCTACATGCTTAATAAAGAGTGGCAGGCCACTGAAACCTACATGCTTAATAAAGAGTGGCAGGCCACTGAAACCTACATGCTTAATAAAGAGTGGCAGGCCACTGAAACCTACATGCTTAATAAAGAGTGGCAGGCCACTGAAACCTACATGCTTAATAAAGAGTGGCAGGTCACTGAAACCTACAGTAGAACTAAATAAAACTTCCGTTAAAGAGAAAATAGAGCAAATGACATACTGTGAATCGCTCAGCGTCTCCGGTGTTTCCTTAAGCAGATGATCAAACAGAACCTAGAAATGAGTAAACATTATGGTTGGTAAAAGTGTTTTGTTACAGTAAATACACAAAAAAACAAAGGAGAATTTGAACACAGATTGAGAAGGGTGGGTCGCCATGTTGGTCCTTTCTTCCATGTAGTATTTAGAAACACATCATTTTTAATGTTAAAACCAAATATCATCCAATTGTTCATTTCCTCCCCCCCCCCCCATCAATTTGTTATAAATAATATAGTTATTTGGTATTGCCCAACCATATCCCGTACACGCTTTCCAAAACCCACAAACTAGCACTCTAACTGCACATGCAAGATGTAAATCGGCAGATCTCAAACTATTAAGAGTCTAAGAACATATTATACACTGATGATGATGATATGTTTACTTTACCCTAAAAGAGCATTTCATCTGGACCACCAAACGCATTCCAGAAGTTATAACAATCCTACGGAGCGTGATACTGCTACCATTTTAGTACAACAGCAATCGTGGCTGGGATATTTATTTTTGATTGATTTTGTAACATACTTGGAACCGGAGGGTCCTCCTTAGCTGACCAGTGCTATTTTCAGACCCGGAGGGCAGGGGGCCAGGGAGGGGGTGTCCCAGTTACCAAGATATTTACCAGTGATGGTACCGGGTTTAAAAATTCCTCCTTGGGAAACAATAAGGTTGCACAATTTGGAGGGATTCTTGGGCAACAATGATGTTGCAGCTTCCTCTAGGATTGCAATTGTGGCCTTTTGTTTTTTACATGAGGAAGCATCGCTGTAAATATCTCAGTTAGCAGCTGGGACGCCCGAGCTTATAGACCCGCTTCCGCTCCGTAGCCGACTCTGGTCCCCATTCAAAAAATGTTTTTTAAACTATTTCCATTTTCGGTGGGATTGCTCCTTTCAACTAATGAGGACATGTAAAAACCGTTACTAACAATCCCATAGAAACACCAGCTACAATAAGGAAGACAAAACAAGCGAGTTGTAAATGGCAAAAAGAAAAAAAAGAAAATACTTCTCAAATGTCACTTTTATAGTCATTCAATTATGAAAAATTCTTAAAATCGCAAATTCAAAATGGAAACCTACTAAACTACAAAATAGCTGAGCGCTGAACAAATGCCCCACAATCAAATACACAACAAAACATTTGGCACGCAAAAGTGATACTATTCCTCACCCAACAATGCGGCCGAGCCGGTCCAGTGTAAGAGACGATAAAATATGTGCTGCATTAGCAGAAAAAGAAAGAACCTTCATAGAAATTCAACAACCACAATACTGACTGGGATTTTTAGGAGCTTTTCTTGTAACATGTATAGGAAGCTGGGGGGTTCTGCTTTAATTTCAGCTCCAGGGACCCCCGGGGGAAGGAGTCACTTGGATTTCATGGCTGTTTAAATCCCCTGCCCAACACATGCCAACAGGAAGCCGCAACCAGAGGCCCCTTTCCCCGTATCTCGAGAAGCAGGGGGTCCCCTGAGCTGAAATTCCCGCGGTACAGCTCTGGAGACACCCTGATTAATGTAACAAGAATGGAGAGGAGGAAGCGAATAGAGGGAACAGACCCTTTCAAATTGACTTCACCGAGGGGACTACGGCAAAATAGCCATCACGTGAACGAGGCGTCATTAAACTGGAAACGGAAGATCTCCCCAGGAAAAAGAGCACTCAAAGGGCAAGAAGTAGCCACTACATTATTTGGCCCCTGGAGTGCCAGACATCATGAAGCAGCCACTACATCACGAGGCTCCCGGAGTGCCAGACATCATGAAGTAGCCACTACATCACGAGGCTCCCGGAGTGCCAGTCATCATGAAGTAGCCACTACATCACGAGGCTCCCGGAGTGCCAGTCATCATGAAGTAGCCACTACATCACGAGGCTCCCGGAGTGCCAGTCATCATGAAGTCGCCACTACATCACGAGGCTCCCGGAGTGCCAGTCATCATGAAGTAGCCACTACATCACGAGGCTCCCGGAGTGCCAGTCATCATGAAGTAGCCACTACATCACGAGGCTCCCAGAGTGCTAGACATCATGAAGTAGCAACTACATCACGAGGCTCCCGGAGTGCCACACATCATGAAGTAGCCACTACATCACGAGGCTCCCGGAGTGCCAGACATCACGAAGTAGTCGCTACATCTTGGGGCACCCAAAGGGGTCAGGGGCCCTAGCTACTTCTAATTGGAGTAGTATGCAAAGGAATGCTGCACGGTTTGTGACAGTGAATCTCTGTTTCGGGGTCTGCCATCATGTTATTGCCATTCTGTTATGCCCTCCTGGTGCCCGGTGCATTTCCAAACTGAATCAAGTTGTCTGTGGGCATGTTGCATAGGTTTCGTGACAACGTACGTATTGTGTATTCTGCCCATACACTGCCTGTCCTCAACATACTCACGTTCAGTATTTCCTCTTTGCAAAAAGCCAACGCTTCGGGTTGTTTGTGAGCTGGGAAAGCAGCTTCAAATGCCACTCTGGCTGCACTCGCTGCGGGCGCATATGTGTCACACTGAGAAATAAGCCAGAATCCCATCAGGCTTTTCAAATGAGGAGCCAGGTGCTTCTTCACTTTCAGTATAAGTTGCTCGAAGGCTTGTTGAGTGGCTTCTCGGACCCGGCGATCGTGGTCCTGAAAAGGAAAGGAATAGTGACGTGAGCTCTTGTTTATTCGCAGAACACAGCTTTGGAAAGACGGTCCACTTGTGGTACTGATACGTAAAGGCCTACATTTGGAAAAGAAAATACACTTTTCACTAGCCGAAGATCTAATGTAAAGGATAGCTGATGCTGTATGAAAACCTGAAATATAAAAATTGCAGCAGTATAGTTTACAGAAGCAATTCATGAGCTATTTTATTACATTATTTTTAACATAGGTTTGAAGCAGGGAGTCTCTGGAACTGAACCATATTAATTTTAGCTCTGGGGACCCCCAGTTTCCCAAGATACTTACCTCCTTAGGGGGTGCCGGTATCTCAGCCAAAGTTCCTGCGTCACGCAGGCCAACAGGAAGCCAAACCTGATGTCACGGCTTCCAATTGGCCATCAGGGGACAGGAGCTTTACTAGCCATTACGTAATCCATGCTAGCCAAGCAGAGCAGCAATCGGCACCTAATACAGAGGTATCTGCGGAAGAATGGGACCCCCGGAGCTGAAATTAATGGGGTACAGCTCCAGAGACACCGTGCTACAATCCTAAGTAAAAAGAAAAAACTGCCAGCTTGTATTGCCACTTTAACATACGGATACCTCAGCCATGCACTGTACAGGACACGGCCATACTGCTCGTGGCAGATGTAACACCACATTGCTTGACATACTTCATTTCCTTTTAATTAGCTAAAGAAATGCAGCGTCAAAGTGAAGTTACACAAGATTAAAGTTGCAACAAGGACGCCTTCTCAACATCTTTGCTGTCAAACAGATCTGCGAAGCAACAACACAGAACATAAAAGAGACTCTCCTGGTCCTGAAGAAGTTAACAGCAGCTATAGGAACACTGCAAATCTAGTGTCATATATACTATGGCAGAAGAAAAAACATGCAACGGAATAAATAACTCCTCAATTTGATTATAACTTTTTTTGCTAGAGTTAAACTGTAAAAGATACCCAAAAGTATGATATGTATGTTTCAAAGGCCAGGTCATTTGCTGCGTCACTCAGCTTACAAACAAACTAGTACATGACTCGCCAAATGCAGTGTTTTAGTACAGGGAATTTCAAATAGGTCTGTCCCTGAAACAGACCTTTATGGTGTTTTAGAGGTCAATTTTAACAGCCTTAATATCCTGAGGCATTACTAGTACTATAGCATAATATTGTGTGCACAGAAATTAGACTTTACGCGTCTTAATGTAATCATATCACAAATAAAGCATTCATCAGAAAGCCACACCTAACACATACCAGGGAGATTTTGCAGTAATTCCTGGGCCAGTATGGAAGGACACCTCGAACCGTCTCCTTCTCTCTCTCCCTGCACATTGCACCAAACTCCTGCATGGCCTGGAAAAAGGATCATAGAGTTACCATATACATCTGGGCTAACAGGTAACGTATCGACATAAGAAAAAGGGCAGGTAAGAAAAGGACAAAAGAAAAAAGGCACGTAAACATCACACAGCCCCCTTACGAACATAAACAAAGCAAAAGAAGTGCGCACTCCCATAGCGTAATCAAATTTATATATAATAGATAGTAAAGAGTTTGAGGCATATAGTAGATGCACTCACATAGTGCAAATCTTAAAAGGTATTATGTGCCGATTTTGGAGAAAATCAAGAGACGTCTGTGAGCCTCATTAGTTCAAAGTCCGCTCTGCAGCATTTGTTTATTTAAAACTTGTATTTTATTGGTACATAAAATAATATGGGTGGGGGTGGGGGGGAGCAGGGTTTAGGACAGGCCGCTGGAATAATACATAGCAGGTACATTCAAACTATCACAGGGAAGGATACACATTACAGGGGTGTCCTATGGGGCACAAAACAAGAAGAACCCACATTTTCTGCTAATAAAACAGGGACGTCCCCGGGGTGGCCAGGTAAACCCTCGTCTTTTCCTTTATCATCATGAGTTTCATTTTTCTAATTTTGTCCCATTTTTGAAATTTGTTATTGACATTCAATATGTATGTATGTATGCATGCATGCCTTTATTTATATTGCGCTTCACAGTAGTAATACACATGACAACCATATAAATAACAAATAATACAAATAACAGAACATGGGAATAAGTGCTTCAGACATAAAAATTAGGAAGTGGAGTCCCTGCCCCAAAGAGCTTACAATCGAAATGGTAGGTAGGAAGAACATACAGAGACAGTAGGAGGGCGTTCTGGTAAGCGAGTCTGCAAGGGGCCAAGATTTAAGTATCAGGGGTATAGTATCAGCCACGGTGTTACTCATATGCTTCGTTAAGAAGGTGTGTTTTTAGGTGGGTCTTAAAAGGTAGATAGAGAGGGTGTTAGTAGAGTATTGAGGGGAAGGGAATTCCAGAGGTGTGGGGAAGTCAGTGAGAAAGGTTTAAGGCGGGAGAGGGCTTTGGATACAAAAGGGGTAGAGAGAAGACATCCTTGAGCGGAACGCAAGAGTCGGGATGGTGCACAGCGATAAATTAGGGTTGAGATGTAAGGAGGAGCAGAAGAGTGTAAAGCTTTAAAAGTGAGGAGACTAGAGTGTGAGATGCGGGATTTGATCGGAAGCCAGGAGAGGGATTTCAGCAGGGGAGACGCTGAGACAGATTTAGGAAAGAATAGAGTGATTCTGGCAGCAGTGTTTAGGATAGATTATAGGGGAAACAGGTGAGAGGCAGGAAGGCCGGACAGCAGGAGGTTACAGTAATCGAGACGGGAGAGAATGAGGGCCTGAGTCAGAGTTTTAGCAGTCGAGCAACAGAAGAATGGGGGTATCTTTGTAATATTGCGGAGGAAAAAGCGACATGTTTTAGATACGTTTTGAATGTGAGAGGGGAGTCAAGTGTGACTCATAGGCAGTGTGCTTGCACTACTGGGTGTATGACAGTACTTCCAACAGTAATGTGGAAGGAGGTAGTAGGGTCAGGTTTGGGATGAAATATGAGGAGCTCTGTTTTTGACATGTTGCGTTTAAGTCGGCGGAGGACCATCCAGGATATTGCATAGAGAGACATTCAGAAACTTTGGTCTGTACAGCAGGTGTAAGGTCAGGGGTTGAGAAGTAAATCTGTGTGTCATCAGCATAGTGGTCTTATTTGAACCCAAGAGATGTGATTAGGTCACCAAGAGACAATGTGTACAGAGGAAAGAGGAGAGGTCCCAGGACAAAGCCCTGTGGTACCCCCACAGAGAGATAGATGAGGAGGAGGTGTTAGCAGAAGAGACACTGAAGTACGATGGGAGAGGTTCCAGGATAGAGCTTTGTTACGAATACCAACAGTATGGAGAATGTGAAGGAGGAGAGGGTGGTCCACGGTATTAAATGCTGAAGAGAGATCGAGTAATATGAGCAGAGTGTAATGACCTGTCTTTGGCAACATGGAGGTCATTAGTTATTTTAGTGAGAGGTTTCAGTGGAGTGAGCAGTTCGGAAGCCAGATTGTAGAGGGTCTAGGAGAGAATAGGTGGTGAGAAAATGGAGCAGGCGAGAGAATACAAGATGTTCCAGGAATTTAGAGGCAAAAGGCAGGAGGGAGCCAGGTCGATAGTTAGAAAGACAGGTAGGGTCAAGCTTGCTGTTTTTAAGTAATGGTATAACTGTTGCATGTTTGAAGGAGGAGGGAAAGGTACCAGAGTAGAGGGAGGAGTTCAAAATCTGTGTGAGCGATGGGATTATAGTAGGAGCAAGAGGTTTTAGAAGATGGGAGGGAATGGGGTCAAGAGGGCAAGTGATAGAGGGAGAAGAGGAGATCAACAGTGACACATGGAGATGTGACAGCGGAAAAAGAGTCAAGGCAGGAGGAGAGTTAGGAAGCAGTGTAGGGTGGGAGGAGGAAACAGAGGGGATGTCCTGACGTATGGATTCCACCTTTTCTTAAAATAGTCAGTAAAGTCCCGAGGTGAGATGGAGTAAGAAGAGGCGGCAGTGGAGGGTGGTCTGAGTAGGGAGTCAAAGACAGAGTCGGCGTAGGTTAGACTTGGGCGTGTTGATTAGTGAAGAAAAGGAGGTTTGTTTAGCTTGAGAGAGGATAGAGTTGAAAATATCACTTAGACATTTTATTACCATCTCTTTTTTTTTCATATTTTATGTAAATTTTTAATTTTTATTAATAAGATTATTTGTATTTTTACTATCCTCCCAGTGCATATTTTCCATAATATGTTTGTAGCACTCGTTAGCATAATCCAATCACTCCACAGTTGTTTCCCTTGTGTAAGTACTTTCTCTCACCTATAGGTATACCGATTAGTCAGTATATCCTTCTCACTAATATACACATTATCAAATTCCACTTGATTTATTTCACTAGAAAAAATTCCCTCTTAACATGTCCTCCTTTTGTGCAAAACTTCATTGTATTTGTGGGCTTTTTCACATTACAAATATATGTGATGTGATATATATCTTACATACATTAGTGCTGATTTTTCTCTTTTTTGGCCCTTACTAACAGAACCTGATGGTAACTAAACTCCAGGTGTTAAGGTCCCTTCTGATTAGCACCATGTAAATAAAACTCTACCTACCTGTAAGTACAGTATAAGAGAATGAGACTCATTGAATGGCAATAGAGTAACTGTAGCCTGTATTGCTGCCACTTTTATGTTCTTACGACTGTACAGGCCGTATCATCTACTAAAAATGTCCCAGCTCTCCTTTGCGACTGGCCGGTAAACGCTCGGGAATACATCCCGGGAACATTCGCACCCTCTTACTTTTAGCTTTGTTGTGACATCTCTCTTGGAAAGTTTGCGCAGCACCATGCGGAAATCGGCATCAACAAGGTTGTCAACCTCTTCCGCTCCCTGTACTGCGGGGACATAGCCAAGGTCATTCTGTGACGGCCCGAACCCAATGAAACCTGGCACTGTTCCACTTTCCTTGGCCAGGAGCTCTGCTGCCCTTCCGCTGCTCGAGGGCTGCAACACACAAGCGGGGTTTAGTTTAGCTGCACAATGAGCTCCGGGTTCCTTGCCAGCAAAGGGGTAAATGGGGTATTCTCACAATACATATGGAGGCGCACACTGACATTACAAATACTGCCAAATTCCTCAACATTTATCTTGCAATACGCAGAATTCCTGGTTACTGGCTATGCACTTCTTTAACCCCACCTTTGCTGAAAAAGCTGTGTAATGCGGCAGGCATAAACGTATAGGGGCCCCATGTTAAATGGACAAGAAGCAAAAGAGTGACACACTGCAAGTGCTCATTTGCATGTCATTACCCAGAATCCCTGGCTGCAGTGGAAGCACTGTATGCTAAGAGATAACAGAGAAAAGCAGGGTTGCATGTCTTAGGCGGTGATTATACCAGAAGTCGCCGGCGACGCCGCATGGCTGGAAAACAAATCCCTGCTCCCCGCCCAAGGCGCCTCCCATCTAGCTCCTTCCCTCCCCTCCTCCCCATTGGCTGACTCGCGTACCACGTGATGCGTCAGCGCCGAAATTCACAAGATTCTTGCAGCACCGGCCGGCTGACGCGTCACAGTACGTAGTCAGCCCTGCCGGAAGGAGGCAGCGGGGGCAGGGACCATTCGGACAGGGGTCTGGTGGTTCGCGGCTGCGCGCCCCGCCGGCCGCAGCGGGTTTGCAGCCTTAGGCTACGGCCCCAGTCACTGCGTGCACGCACCAGTTTCAGCCGCGACCTGTGGTCTGGATTTCAGGATATCCCTGCTTCAGCACAGGTGGCTGAATCAGTGGCTCAGCCGAAGACTGAGCCACCTGTGCTGAAACAGAGATATCCTGAAATGCCCTAGTACCATCATACTTTGACCACAACCTTTTTTGTAGAACCACTCACCAGTCTAAACAATGACAGCCCGAGAGTTTTATGCAAGTATAAATTCCTGCACTTCATAACCAAGGGGTTCTCCAGTTCATTGACCATCCACCAGGAGACCTCAGGCACCACAAAAAGAAGTCTCAGAACCAGGTTGAATACAGAAAGTGTCGGAGAACATTCTTGCAATGAGCCAATAAATGAAAGACAATATCAGTGCTAAAAAGGTCTCTCTCTTTATAGGGGGGAGGAGCATGGCTTAATATCCAGGGAAAGATGTCTCTTTGTATAATGAGTTTGCGGTTTCTCTTGACTCAGGCACAGAGGTGCATTTCTGTGTATATAGGGACTGACTTCGGTATACGGGCCATGTTTACCAAGAAGTGCTACTCCATTAAACAGCATCCCCCCCGTCTCCTCCGGCTGCGATCTTTCCCCCATCTCACACACTATACGGTCCCCCTATCTCTCTCTGTGAGTAGTTGGAGGTCTCTGTGTTTCTCTGAGTAGTTGGAGGTCTATCTCACTGTGTGTATATGTAGATCTCTCAGTAGTTGGGGGTCTCTGTATCTCTCTGAGTAGTTTGAGGTATCGGTTTCTCTCTCTGGGTATGTGTATCTCTCTGTCAGTAATTGGAGGTCTCTGTGTATGTCTCTCTCTCTATACAGTATGTGTCTCTGAGTAGTTGGAGGTATCTGTGTGTCTCTCTGTGAGGAGTTGGAGGTCTGTGTGTCTCTGTGAGTAGTTGGAGGTATCTGTGTGTCTCTTTGTGAGGAGTTGGAGGTCTCTGTGTGTCTCTCGGTTAGGAGTTGGAGGTCTCTGTGTGTCTCTCTGTGAGCAGTTGGAGGTCTCTGCGTGTCTCTCTCTCTGTGAGTAGTTGGAGGTCTCTGCGTGTCTCTCTGTGAGTAGTTGTAGGTCTCTGTGAGTGAGTAGGCGGCAGTCAGTGACAGGCTGTGTGTGAGTAGTTGGAGGTGTGTGTGTAAGTAGTGGACAGTCAGTGACAGTGTGTGTATCTGAGTAGGCTGCAGTCAGTGACAGGCTCCGGTCTGTGTGTGTGTGTGTGTGTGTGTGTGTGTGTGTGTGTGTGTGTGTGTGTGTGTATCTATCTATCTGAGTAGGCTGCAGTCAGTGACAGGCTCCGGTGTGTGTGTGTGTGTGTGTGTGTGTGTGTGTGTGTGTGTGTGTGTGTGTGTGTGTGTGTGTGTGTATCTGGGTAGGCTGCAGTCAGTGACAGGCTCCGGTTTCGCTGTCCCGCGCACCCGTTACACACTCCGGATTCCGCCTGGGATCAGTGACACATACACAGCACGGAGCCGCGTCTCCCACTCACCCGCACGTTTCCCTTCGTCCTCTGCTTGTTCTTCCCACCCATCCTCCGGCCTCTCCCTCCTCCCAACCCGCAACTCAGGCCCGGCCACTAACCGAACCACCGCCACTGCGCGAGGAGATCGGCGATTGATTACTCCCTCCATTGCCCTTCAGTAACGTCATCAAAGCTTCACGGCTACACTTCCGCCTGCCCACACATCCCATCGACTACATCGACAGATTGATTGCTATGTCTGCACATATGATGAGTCCTGCTTCATGTGATATGTATTTATTTATCTTCCTAATGAGACAATAACTCAAACAAATTATTTGTTCCGAGAATGCTACTTATTTTGCTGATCTGATGCCAAATCATTGTTTTTTAAAGTGCCCAGATACACAAAGAGATTGTGGCCTCATAATCCTTCAATGTTAAATATTAAAATAATCTAAAAAGATCAGTATTACTGGGAATGTACAACACTCACTAAATGTATCATAGATTCTTAATGTAAAAGTGATATATATTTTTTGAATGATTTGTCCTTATATGGTGCAGTACATAGTGCTGTACATACAATGTTTTATGTTTACACCAAACTAACCTGTAAAAGAACAAGACAAATAATCACACTAGATTAGCCCTCTAAAATACCCAATGATTCATAAATACTCACAATATCTAAAGTACGCTGCACACAAAAACCCACAAGGACAAACACAGATTCACTAAAGTCCGTTGTGGGTAAAACGCACTCGACCCAACACAAAAAGGACCTTAATGAATTACCCCAGAGACAGTTGTAGCCATGCCATCTATGGCTACCAGTCTGCCCTCACTGGCGGTAAGCCCTGGTAAGAGCAGGCTGCCAGTAGTAATCATGGGTTTTCCCCACTCCCTGCATTGCTCTTGAGTGACAGGGGAGGCGGTGTCAGCTAGGCCTGAGTATATCCAATCATGGATCAGACCTAGTGCCCTCCCTCAAGTGGGGAGAGGCACTACTAAATTTGGGCTGTACTTAAGGGTTATTGCCGCCCAAATTTAGTAGTGCCTCTCCTCACTTGACAGAGGCAGGTCACACAGCAGAGCGCCTAAGATTGGGGCCTTCTCTGGTTCTCTTCTCCTCGGGGGAGAGTGAGTGTGAACCTTACCTCTGCCCCTGATAGAGGGGTAGGTAAGAGCTATGACAGCTGCAGGGGCCCTTAACTTGTAGTGATTGTTCAGGAACCATCCTTCAGCTGGGTAGCCGATCCAGACCCTGTATTGGGCAGGCAATTGCCGTGTTACTGTGCTGGTACAGAGAGAATATACCGTTCCTGTTCAATATACCTCACTGGGGGGAGAGGTAACCGTTGTTACCGTAGGAGATTGCCTCCATACATCTGGAACCTACGGCAGATGGAGGCGCTGCACTGCTAGAGAACCATGTGGGTAATGTAGCCCAGAAACCTGATCCTGAGTCTCCACAACCATCGGCGGACAGCTCAGCCCTCCTGTTACCAACAGGTATAATGCTCCACACAACCTGTAATGGCAGAATCTCCCGTTGGGTGGGGAAACACTGTTGCATTTGGAGGCGCTGCTGAGATACTGCTCAACAGGACAGGTTTTCAGTGACACAAGGCTGGAAATAACAAGGTACGCTTCCAGAGCAAGTGCTGAAACTGAAGGAGGGAGGCTAGGTGTAGCATCCGGCGGACCGTCCCCAGTCACGGAACTTTGCCTTAGACTGCCCAATATGGTGAATCGTTTGGAGACACAAAGGCTATTGCTGTTCTAAGTCACCTTGCAGTCGGTAGGCGTACAATGCCTAAAGGGGTGCTCTGGTTAACTTGTCCCAGGGGCTTTGGAAAGGGTCTGCGATACCAGGGCCAAGAAGGGCAGCATAAGGTATTCCTAGGGAGTGTCTTAGGAGCGGTGCCTGACGTACAAGGTGCCTATGACCCTCTGCTAGAAGAATGCCCAGAGTACTAGTAGCAGTAGCCAGACTCTGGAACCACAGAGTGCTTGTGATGGACTGTGAATGAGTGCAGCGTATTGGAAAGAGCTTTGTTTGCCTGAGGTATAACCTACTCTCGGTAGACTGCTAACCATGTGCTGTGAAGGCCCAAGAGGAACAGATTCCTGTCGGAATCGCGATCACCAAGAGGTCTGGAAAAGAACGGTGCTCAAAATTGAGGTTTTCCTGCCCGGGAACGCCCTATGTGAGTTGCACCATCTAAGATAGCGGTTCCCGGTGAGACTGGGAACTGCATGTACTTTCTGCAGGACAGTTGCACGCTTTATTCTTGCACAGCTCTGCAAGGGTCTGGCACGAAAGCCAGAACCCCACCCAAGCGATGTGACTGGCTCAGCCAGGAGCCAGAGTCACGCTTTGTCACCGAGTGCCCCTCCTCTAATCTCCACCAGAGGGAGGGGACATGGTAACAGCCAATGCTGAACGAGCACTGAAGACAAAGGAGGAGCCGGACGTGGCCAACCACACCCTCAGTTCTTCTGAGCCTGGCAAGAGAGAGGAGCTATATTGCTAGTACTCCTGTGCCCGGGCCTACCACGAGATTTAACCATGACCACCGAGCTGGAGTTCCTGCCCTATCGATTGCCAGGAGGTCTCCTAGTGGTGAAGCTGGATGGAAAGAGGTATCTGAGATGCTAGCAATGTAACTACATGCAAATGAGCACTTACACAGTCAGTTTTTGCTTTTAATCCTTTTTAAAATGAACCCCTATAGGCTATAGGTGTATGCCAGCTGTGTTATACCAATATATTAGTAGTCAACATCACCACCCCCACCTCCACATAATCACAGAGAAGGGTATAGAGTCCATAACGATATCCCCTTCTCTTGTTCTTTGGGAGATGGGTGTAGACATTATCTGTTTATCCAAGGGGTGCAGGAAAACATGTAGTGTATGTAGCATTTTGAAGGTACAATCCTTTCCCTGTTGATCTTACAATCTGATTTCTGGTGTTTGAGGCAGTGGGAGATAACGAGGGTGACCAGACATCCCGATTTTTTTAGCCATTTGTCTTGGGTCGACTTTTCTGGCCACTGCCCCGTTTTTTCTCTGCGCTGGCCACGCATGCGTGATCAGAGCTTGCTGGCCACGCATGCGCATGTGCGACCGGCAAGCTCCGATTGCACATGCGCACGAGCGGTCGCCAAGTGCCGATCGCACAGTTGGTGCTCGCCATTCACGCATGCACGACATTTGTCCCGGTTTTTGCCGGGACAAATATGGTCTACCTAGAGATAATGCAACTAGCCAGGAGCTGGCACTGGGTTTTTTAATAGACTTCTAATATTACTCCAAAGCAACGTGTAAACATCACATTTAATAAAGAAAAAAAACTGCCCCGTCTCCCAAGGGGCCAATCCGCCCGTTCTGCTCTCACATTCACAATGTCGCTAAAGCCTGTCGTTTGTTCCGCCGTAACTTTGGAAAGATACACACTTTCCTCTGTTGCTCTACTGCTAAAATAGAAACAATGTTGAAAGAGAGGAGCCCCCTCAACTTTTCATGTGCTACAGAGAATCAATCCAGGAATATATATAATCCGTTTAACCATCAAAGCGATATCAGGCAATCAAGGGTTAATACTTGAAGTAAAACAGCTGAGTGTCCTGACTCTCCCCTAGTGTGGGAGCAGCCTGGCAATATACAGAAGGTTGACCAAGCTGGTTTTGCAACCTGCTGCGGACCCCTCAAATGTATATATCTCGCACTAAAAGTGGCTGGTCCCCTGGGGTAGCTTATTGAAATAAGAATGATGACTTACTCAGATCTTGTTTGTGGTCTGTTCGAATCGGCGTGCTCCAAGCTGTTAAGTAGTGAAGTAGACGAACATCCTCTCAATGAAGAGAGTAATCAGCGGACACTGCTTGGAAAAAACGGCTGAAGGCTGGACTGTGCAAAAATTTTTGCCTTTATTGATTCATGGCAGATACAGATTAAAAAGGGAGAAGGAGTCCCCCATCAGTGCTCTAACGCGTTTCGCCCGTGGGGCTTTGTCAAAGAGTGCCGTTACTCGTTACACACTACTCTGATATAGGAGTCAAAACCGGATGTGACGTCACGCTAACCGCTCCGTTGTCCCGCCCCCATTGTTAAGTGGGGAATGTATCACTATGCAGGAGAGCTGGCATCACACCCGATCAGAACCAATATATACACATACAATATATATCACAAGGAGAGAAACATCACAAGAAGCAAAAGAAAAGAAAATGAAATATGTATACACATATATATGTATGCACAAACATAACACAAAAACTAACTGACATGTTTCTCTAGCAATAACCCATTCATGATTGAATCATGACAGAAAAAATGTGTGAATTTAAAACTAGAACTAAAATAATGATGATAGGTAATGTTAAAACCAAGTAAATTCTGGAAGGGTCAAAATAGTTTTACAAAAAATATATATATGAAAAATGAAAAAAAGAATGAAAAAATTATGAAAAAATGTGTACATATATATGAAACACATATGTTTTCAGAGAGTATACATATACATATATACACATATAAATTGTGGACTACAGGTTATTTCCAAAATATGATAATAATCTCTCTCTCTCTCTCTCTCTCTCTCTCTCTCTCTCTCTCTCTCTCTCTCTCTCTCTCTCGCTCTCTCGCTCTCTCGCTCTCTCGCTCTCTCGCTCTCTCATTTTTATATATATATATATATATATATGTGTGTGTATGTGTGTATACACATACATATAACATGGATCAAAAAAGTTGCATTAATAATTCAAACATCAATAATTGTCATAGTCTTTAAAGATATATATGGATGTATATGAATAATCACTTATAGAATTTTGAATACATGGTAATGAACAAATGAAACATCACCCAAACATTAAAGAGCAATACAAGATAAGCTTCAAAAGACATATCAGAAAGAAGAATCAAGGAGATCATCCAGAGGAAGAATAACATTTCAAAGAGCAATATAACCATAAAAAAGGTAAGATATATTGGTAATCAGTCAAACTTCATTGTTAAATGTATAAATATCTCATCATGGTCACCTGTGGAAGAGGAAAAAACACACACTATTGGAGAAAATGTTTTATCTCCCAATCAACATTCATGCGTTGGGGCTCAGACTGTCCATTGAAAAAATCCAAAACATTTCTTTTTGGTTAAGAATGCCTTGGCGATCACCTCGTCTAATTGGGGGTGGTACATATTCAATTCCACTGAATGTGAGTAGATTTCATTTGCCACTCGAACACTCAGTGAAATGTCTCGCTACTGGAAACTTTGTCTTTGTTTTTTATAGACCTAATGTGTTCCATTATGCGTGTTTTCAATGGACGTATAGTCCTCCCAATGTAGTTTTTTCCGCATCCACAGGTTAACATATACACAACAATTTTTGTATTACATGTTATAAAACTTTTCAGCTTAATTTTATCCTTAGTTCTTTTAGTACGTATAGTTTTTATAGATTTTGCATACGTACATATTTTGCAGTGACCACATTTATAGAAACCTACTGGTGCCACAAAACCTCTTGTCTTAGTTAAAGGTGAAACAAACAGACTAGGTGACACAAAGTTTGATATTGTCCTTGCTTTTTTGAAAACAAATCTAGGCACAGTTTGAATTGATGGTTTTAACTTAGTGTCAAGATGCAAGACATTCCAATGTTTAGAAACAATGTTGCAGATCATATTGGCTTGTCGACTGAATCTACTATATATTTCTGAAAGCACTGTATGTCTGCATGGCCTGTGTCCCTCAGGCCAATGAGATTGCTCCCATGGCCCACCCGCCCCCGCACACCTCTCATTGGCCGGTCCCATCCGCCCCTGCACACCTCTCATTGGCCGGTGTGGTCTAACAGTATATACACACACACATATGTCTCACCCCTCCGTATTGCTGCCCCCCCCCCATGGCTCTCATTGGCCGGTGCGCTCTAACCCCTGGCCACACTACTACTACTGGTAGGGGTAGGGGGTTGACCCCCCGTTTTTGACCCCTCCCCAGCTCCGTTTTTGACCCCTCCCCCTAGCTCCGATTTTGACCCCCCCCCAGCTCCGTTTTTGACCCCCCCCAGCTCAGTTTTTGACCCCTCCCCCAGCTCAGTTTTTGACCCCTCCCCCAGCTCAGTTTTTGACCCCTCCCCCAGCTCCGTTTTTGACCCCTCCCCCAGCTCCGTTTTTGACCCCTCCCCCAGCTCCGTTTTTGACCCCTCCCCCAGCTCCGTTTTTGACCCCTCCCCCAGCTCCGTTTTTGACCCCTCCCCCAGCTCCGTTTTTGACCCCTCCCCCAGCTCCGTTTTTGACCCCTCCCCAGCTCCGTTTTTGACCCCTCCCCAGCTCCGTTTTTGACCCCTCCCCCAGCTCCGTTTTTGACCCCTCCCCAGCTCCGTTTTTGACCCCTCCCCCAGCTCCGTTTTTGATCACCCCCCTGACCCACCCACCAACCCCCGTCATACCGAGTGACAGACACACTGACACACACACTGACACACACAGGGACAGACACACTGACACACACAGGGACTGACACACACAGGGACAGACACACTGACACACACAGGGACAGACACACTGACACACACAGGGACAGACACACTGACACACACAGGGACAAACACAGTGACACACACAGGGACAGACACACTGACACACACAGGGACAGACACACTGACAGACACACAGTGACACTCCCGCCCCTGCCTTCCCCCCTCTCTCCTGCCACCCCTCCCCCTCTCCTGCCATCCCCCCCTCCCCCTCCCCCGTTGCCCCGTCCCCTGCCTTCCCCCCCTCCCCTGCCTCCCCCCCCTCCCCCCCTCCCCTGCCTCCCCCCCCTCCCCTGTCTCCCCCCCCTCCCCTGCCTCCCCCCTGCCTCCCCCCCTCCCCTGCCTTTCCCCCCCTCCCCTGCCTTCCCCCCCCTCCCCTGCCTTTCCCCCCCGCCCCTGCTTTTGCCCCTGCCTCCCCCCCGCCCCTGCCTTCCCCCCCCCGCCCCTGCCTTTCCCTCCCCGCCCCTGCCTTTCACCCCCCTCCCCGCCCCTGCCTTTCACCCACCCGCCGCACTCCTGCCTCTGCCTTTCACCCACTCGCCGCCCACACGCCCGCCGCCCTCACGCCTTTCACCCACCCGCCGCGCACACTACCGCCGCCTCGCGCCTCTGCCTTTCAGCCACCCGCCGCCTCACACCCCTGCACCCCACAGCCGCCGCCCTCACTCAACAGACACCTGCCGCCTCTCACCCACCTGCCACACTCGACACACACCCGCCGGCTCCCGCCCCTACGCACCGACATCACTGACTAGCCGCCGCACCCACTCACCACCCACCCGGCACCTCCCGCCTCACACCCACCCGCCACACTCACACCCCTACGCACCCACATCACTGACCAACCGCGGCACGCTCTCACCAGACACCCGCCGCCTCACACCCGCTCACACCCTAGCGGGACTCCCACCCACAGCCAGCACTCCACTACCCACCCCCCACCCGTACTGAACACCCACCCGATGCCTCACACCCACTCACACCCTAGCGGAACACACACACCTCACATTTTTACATCACTTATGTCACCAAAATATACATTGTACTGTGGTGTGTTTACAATAAACCATTTTTAAACAACAATATCGTATTACATTTTCTTCCATGTTTCTTTTCAAATATTTATAAATAATAATACCTATTACGGATTTACATCCCGGGCAACGCCGGGTATATCAGCTAGTTGTGTAATAAAACAATGGAACATTATGTTCTCTTTTCTTTTTGGTGTTGCCCTGCATGTCCAAAAGATTATCACGTGGGGTATATAGGGCTTGTTCAATTGCCCTCTGTATATCCACGTCCTTGTATCCCCTTTGAGTAAATCTTGAGGCTAATTCTTTAGATTGTAATAAGAAATTGTCCATATTTGAACATATACGTTTTAGCCTCAAACTGTGCTTTCGGGATGCCTTTAAGTAAAGATTTTGGGTGTCTGCTATTTGCTCTTAGAAAAGCATTTCTAGAGTTAGGCTTCCTGAATAAATCAGATTGTATATGTAAATCTGAATATATACCTTTTTAAATCAAGATATTCAATTGTATGTGAATTGAAAGAAAATGTAAACTGTAAATTTAGTTGATTGTTGTTGAGATGGTCCACAAACTCCCTCAACAACTCTACATCACCTTCCCAAATCACAAGTAAATCATCAATAAAACGCAGATAAAAAATAATATTCTTGCAATAGGGGTTGGTGTGGCTAAAAATGTGATTAAATTCCCAGTATCCCATAAATAAATTGGCGAATGAGGGTGCAAATGATGTGCCCATTGCTGTTCCTCGTGTCTGTAAATAATATTGTGAATCAAACAAAAAGTAATTGTGAGTTAGTAAAAATAAAATTGATTCTGTGATAAATGTGATTTATGCAGGTGATAATTGTGATTTATTAAGAAAAAATTGAATGGCAGTGATACATTGTGTGTGATCAATAACTGTGTATAAGGACTTAATGTCTAAATTGACCCAAAAGAAATTCGAAGACCACGTGATATCTATCAGTGTATTAAGTAAGTGAGTTGAATCTCTGAGTAATGATGGGAGCTTGTGGACCATCGTTGGAAAAAAATGTCAATAATTATTGAATACAGGCATACCCCGCTTTAAGTACACTCACTTTAAGTACACTCGCGAGTAAGTACATATCGCCCAATAGGCAAACTGCATCTCACGCATGCGCCTGTCGTCACGCCCTGAACAGCAATACCAGCTCCCTACCTGCACCGAAGCTGTGCACAAGCGGGGAGACTATAGAGCCTGTTACAAATGCGTTATTTACATCAGTTATGCACGTAAAAGACGATTGCAGTACAGTACATGCATCGATAAGAGGGGAAAAGGTAGTGCTTCACTTTAAGTACATTTTCACTTTACATACATGCTCCGGTCCCATTGCGTACGCTAATGCGGGGTATGCCTGTATTCTTTTTTTATCTGCGTTTTATTGATGATTCAATTATGATTTGACAATGCCCCACGGGCGAAATGCGTTAGAGCGCTAAGGGGGGACCTTTTTTCTCCCTTTTTTAATCTATATTTGCTATGAACCAATAAAGGCTATATATATTTTTTGCACAGTCCAGCCTTCATCCGTTTTTTCCTAGCAGTGCCCGCTGATTGCTCTCTTCATTGAGAGGATATTCCTATATATTGTTTGTAAAACTATTTTGACCCTTCCAGCATTTACTTGGTTTTAACATTACCTATCATCATTATTTTAGTTCTAGTTTTAAATTCACACATTTTTTCTGTCATGATTCAATCATGAATGGGTTATTGCTAGAGAAACATTTGTCAGTTAGTTTTTGTGTTATGTTTGTGCATACATATATATGTGTATACATATTTCATTATATTTTCTTTTGCTTCTTGTGATGTTTCTCTCCTTGTGATATATATTGTGTGTGTGTTTATATTGGTTCTGATCGGGTGTGATGCCAGCTCTCCTGCATAGTGATACACTCCCCACTTAACAATGGGGGCGGGACAACGGAGCGGTTAGCGTGACGTCACATCCGGTTTTGACTCCTATATCAGAGTAGTGTGTAACGAGTAACGGCACTCTTTGACAAAGCCCCACGGGCTGTATCTGCCATGAATCAATAAAGGCAAATTTTTTTGCACAGTCCAGCTTTCAGCTGTTTTTCCAAGCAGTGCCCGCTGATTACTCTCTTCATTGAGAGGATGTTCTTCTGCTCTACTGCTAAGACTTAACGCAGGCCCTCATTTTCTCCCATCTCGGCTATTGTAACCTTCTGCTGTGTGGCCTTCCTGCCTCCCCTTCAATCTATCCTAAACGCTGCTGCTAGAATAATTTTACTCTCTCTTAAATCTGTCTCAGCGTCTATTCTGCTGAAATCCCTCTCCTGGCTTCCTATCAAATCCCGTATCTCACACACACAATTCTCCTCCTCACTTTTAAGGTTACACTCTTCTGCGCCTCCTTATAGCTCAGTCATAATTTCACACTATACGCCATCCTGACTCTTGCGTTCGCCTCAAGGATGTCTTCTCTCTACCACTTTTGTATCTAAATCCCTCTCCCGCCTAAAACCTTTCTCACTGACTGCCCCACACCTCTGGAATGCCCTTCCCCTCAATATCCGACTAGCACCCTCTCTATCCACTCTTAAGACCCATCTTAAAACACCTCTTTAACGAAGCATATGGGCAGCTCCGTGGCTGATACTATATATCTCATATGCACTGACCGTGGCCCCTTGCAGACGCACTTACCAGAACACCTTCCCACTGTCTCTGCACGCTCTTCCAGCTTACCACTTAGATTCTATGCTCTTTGGGGCAGGGACTCATTTTCCTGTTACTTTTACGCCTTTAGCGCATATTCTCATGTTATATTATTATGTCAGGTGTATTACTGCTGTGATGTACTATGTACAGTACATAAATGGAGCTATATAAAGATACATACATACATACATACAAGTGTGCCTTTCAGGGATAACCAGCGGAACTTCACACTCAAACGGCCGGTAGTAGAATTGTGCGGGATATTCACTGCACACAGCAAGACTTGGGGTATAACCTCCTGTGCTACACAGTTTTACTCTCGACTGCTCCGGACACCAACCGCCCGTCTCCGTCATCAATACGAAGGCACTGGATAATGACGTCAGTCCAGTGCTTGTGATAGTCCCAAGAACGCCCCGTCACGGGCTATCGCTACAAAGCACTTTGGCGTATAACCAGTTATTTCGCAGTAGGCGCCTCCGATTTAGGAAACACCAAAAGCAACCTTTTTCCTTTTCTTTTAATGTAATAACATAGCCAGTAGCTGGTTCACATTATGGAATATGGGAGTTGCCTTGTGAACAGCACTTGGAAGAGAGGTATTGCTATGTACATTTTCTCAGAGGAAGGAGATTGTGACCTCTGACCTGGACGTGGTGACGGATAAATAAGACATGTTGCTGCTGCTTAGATGTTCAACTTTAAAAGATACATTATGTGACGGTAGGGGGTAACCAGGCTATATAATAAATGTTACGCTCTCTGGTTACCCCTGATAGCTATATAAACACCATAAGCCAGGGATAATACATGCTGAAAATAAAGTGACCCCTGCTTTTTTCTGTCCCCATGTTCCCTTGGCCCTAGAACTGTGAGATTTCTTGTGTGTCAGTTTTTTGGAGGATATTTGGGTAGAAATGCAATTATTTTGTTTGCAGGAGTTCGGGAGCCGAAGTTACCTGTAGTCCTTTAATTCTCTCCGGCGAGCAGGCATGATTTGCCGGTACTCGGGGTGAATTACACCGGGGCAACCCAGTGTCCCCCAGACTCCTGGATTTCGAGCCCAAATATCCCTTTTGTGTTTGCCAGACTTGGTGGAGCCTGCCCAGCGGGTGGAAATGAGTTAGCTGGGGGAGATACAGCTCATAGGCGCTTCTCCCATTGGCTAAATCATTTCCCGCTCACCCGGCTTTTCGAGCTGGCTTGGCGCGCCTCCTCCTGTGACGTCATTCCCGAGACGAGCCCATGTTTCTATTGGCTGGCGGGGAGGAATTCCCACACTCTGGTCACTCCTCCTTCCTCCGTGCTGAACATAGCTCAGAGAGGGTATGTAAGGAGAAACCCCATTCAGAGAACCAGACGAATTTGTAGCTTGAGGCGATGAAGCCAGGGCGGGCTTTCAAAGTTGCTCTGTTCCAAATAGCAGAGCAACCGGCTTCGTTTTGAAGCTAGGAAAGTCGGCCCTGCAGAGACTAAGTCAGACGCGAGGACCAAGTTCTCATTTTAGAACATAGCGGTAGCGGTCAGGCGTTCCTGCCGAAAGCAGTTCCAGGACTATCGTGACTAGATCCCGGTCAGGATTTTCAGCTGAATCTCGGTCCAGGACATCCGGAACAAGGTTCCGATCAGGGTCAGCCCTTGCAAGCAGGCGCTCTGCACCTAGGAAAGGCTAGATCTCATACCCCAAGACCCCAGTAAGTGTGTATATTTCTGTATTTTGTGTGTTGTTGTATTTCCAAGGTTTTATCCAAATAAACCCCATTTTATTTCACTGCCATGTTTTGCCTATTGAATGATCCCAGAAATATAAGTGTGTTAAAAGACCTGTTCTACCGTGACACATTACATTTGCTGTCTTTCTTCAATTCAATTTAGAAAGTCAGACTATGGAGTGTCTGTATGAAGGCAAAAGTGCGGCAATTCCAGAGCAAAACTATTGCATCATATGTTACCAAAAAAAAATTCCATGGATTTCAATGTCATTTATTTCTTAGAGATGTCTAGAGAAAAGGGCACTGATGATACTGAAGATATACTGCCACGTGTGCATAGCTAGATCAAGTCCATCAGCCAGAAAAACTAGTAAATATCAGGAAAAGTAAAAGCGCTTTCATGGTCTAATGCAAAAATATATATACAACACTTTATTTAAAAAAAATAATTTAAAAAAACAATGTTTTGGTCCAACCATAGATCTTTATCAATATGACAAAGGTTCGTGGTTAGACCGAAACGTTGATCTTTCTGAATACATTTTGTATATTTGTTTTGCATTGAATTGGACCATTAAAGCGCTATTTTCTTTTTCTGATATTTATTTCTTAGATGTATTCGGTGCAGTTTGTTTGGCCCAGTATTCTAGCACTTTTGTCAAGATATATATGCCCCTATGTGTGTCCACAAGGGTAGTTGGAGACCTGATACTTTACACTTACTGTACTTTGGCCATGAATTGATGTTATTACAGGGAGTACAATACTAATGAATTGTGCTTTCCATTTTTATTGGCTGTTGTGTGTTTAGGTTTGTTTATGAACAGTGATGTGTACTTACTGTATAGTTTTAAGTATTATAAGAACAAAGTCAACATCAAAACATTTTATATACGCTAAAATTTAATATCCATTTATTTAAAAAATATAAAAATTCAAGTACTTTATTCATTGTCAATTCCATTTTACTTCCCATATTTGCATAGATGAAAATATGAAACTGTTGCCTTGCAAATTTAGAAATTGTGCAAAAATAAATCAGTAGTTCATGATGGGGACCCTTGAAAATGAATAACTGCTGAATGAAACAGTATTTAAAGCAGCAGTCCAAGCTGCCAATAAAAAAAAAAAAATCTCTTTAGTATGTGCATCAATCCAATCCACACAATTATAAGTAATTAGCTAAATTGCCGATCGATCCGTTCTCTTGTGATCGATCGGCGAAGATTTGGCTCATGGGTTCACACTAAATGGATGTTAGTGCAGTAGAAGAGGACCAAAGAAGTTCTGTGGAGAAGATCATGTGACCAGGCAGTCACTGGATACAAATAGTGCACTGCTAGAAAGAGGGCAGGGGTCAAGAGGTGTGCCAGAGCCAGTTTCAGAAGAGGAAGGGGATGTGACTTTGTAAATGGTTGCTATAGAAAAAAAATGCATGTTACATTATAATACATTAAAAGTGTCTTTTACAGTTGATTTTTTTTAAAATGCTACAAGTATTTTCATGTAGTACAGAACTGATTTATTATATAAAAAATAAAACACACCTGTAGGATATTGAAAACACATAGTACTGTCACTCCATATGTGGAACTCCTCAGGTGCGTGGAGGTTAACCTCATATGAAGAAAAGAACACAAATGCAAAGGGTATAGTGTATTAACATTTACTCATGATGACAAACAACACAGGGGGGGGGGGAGGAAACGAACGAAACGAAACGAAACTCTCCCCGCTGGTTTATAAGCAAGACATGACTTCAGGTGCACTTCAACCCTTCTCCCGAAATGACAGCTCCAAAATCAGCTGCTGGGCATGTAGAGACACATGCAAACTCCGGTCTCCTCCTTCAGCGCCTCTCACCCACATGTTTCGTCCAAAGATGACCCCAGGCGAAGTCTTTGGACGAAACATGTTGGGCTTTTTGACTCTCTGAGGCCACCGCATTAACCCTATACTATCCGGATTGGCTGGGGAGGCTGTGACATGTTGAAACGGACGGAGGACTCTGAGCGCGGGTGAGAGGCGCTGAAGTAGGAGACCGGAGTTTGCATGTGTCTCTACATGCCTCGCAGCTGATTTGGGAGCAGTCATTTCGGGTTGAAGTGCGCCCGAAGTCACTTCTTGCTTATACACCAGCGGGGAGAGTGTGAGTTTGTTTCCTCCCCCCCTGTGTTGTTTGTCATCATGAGTAAATGTTAATACACTATACCCTCTGCATTTGTGTTCTAGCTGAAAATAGCCCCCAAACCGTCCAGTTCTAGTCCTGGTAAAATAAAACAGGGGTTTCTGCTTTAACCTAATGTCACTCACCCAACAAACTAAGGTATAACCTCCTGCCAGATATGGGCCACTGAGTCCTCTCACACCCACCCCGCCCCCCCAAATCATCTCAATCGAGGAACCACTATTTGTGATTTTTTGGTATTTAGTGTGAGTAAGATGACTATACAAAATGTCTTGTGGAAACTTTGCCAGGCGTGTGTGTGTCTTTCGCTACAAGGAAAATAATGCATATATGGATATTCAGCAACATTGGATAGGACAGCATGTGTAGGGAGAAGTAAGAGGGAAACGCCAAATTAACTGCTGATTTATCTAAATCATATGGTCATAACTAAATCATAAGGTCACATTTATCATTGTTACTTATCAGAAAACATGAAAAAATGATTGTGTTTAATAACATTTGTTTGCCATTGCAGGAGGAAGGCATAATCACTCACTGGTATAAACACCCATACTCTTGGAGATACTTAAACCGGGAACATGGGTTTGCTTTCCGTGCTTCCTACCGCCCTTCGATACCAAAGTACATTGGGAAGATATTGGCACAGCCGTATTCACTAAGGAACTGGTAGAGCTGGCCCAGGTCCATGTGATTCCCCCTTGTGCCGTGCACGTCAAATACTTTCTCTTCCAAGGGCGGAAATCGTTTTAGTTTCTGGATTTCTCCACTTGTGTCCGAGACTGCGCAGGACAAAGGAACGTCCTCTCTGTGTCGAATTAAAATTCGCTTCCATGTCAATTTTCTTATTCTGTGAAATGTTAGAGGGGCAAAATAAACAACAAATAATCATATTAGGCAACTACGACACATTGAAAAGCAAATACCCTAATGAGAAGCAAGTACCCTAATGAGAAGCAATTACCCTAATGAATGATTGGCAGGAAAGTAGCAAGGATTATACTTGTTCTAACAAAAAGACGACGGAAAGACAAAATACATGCGACAGGAAAAGAATGCTCTAACAAAATACATTTAAAATGCATCAAGGGTGCCCTTTTACTAGAGCCCTAACCATGTACCTTTGGCCTCCGCAGGAGCTTCAGAAACACTGTGCTTTTAGGGGTTGTTCTTAACTCCCAATGATTTGTCGGAATGCCAAGCGAGACAATTACCCTTCACCAATTATATCAGGGGTGGCCAACTCCAGTCCTCAAGGGCCATCAACACGTCAGGTATTAGGGATATCCCTGCTTCTGCACAGGTGGCTCACTTTACGTCTGAGCCACTGATTGAGCCACCTGTGCTAAGCAGGAAACATACTTAAAACCTGATGTGTTGGTGGTCCTTGAGGACTGGAGTTGGCCACCCCTGAACTATCATTGTCACATTATGGTTCTTGTTTGTGAGCTGATCCACATTAATTTCAGATCTGGGAACGCCCTGCTTCCTGAGATACTCACCTCTGTAGGGGGTGCCAGTAGCAGCGCCGACTAGGCTAGTTGGGGCTAACATAATGGCGACTTAAAAGTCCTGCGAGACAATAGGAAGCCATGATGTCATCCCTTGCGGCTTCCTATTGGCCCATGGGACATTTAAACTGAGCAGAGATACTGGCACTCCCGAAGGAGGTAACTCGGGAAGCAGGAGGTCCCCGCAGAGGAAATCAACGCAGTTCAGCTCTAGAGACCCCCTTCTTCAATGGTATGCTGAGAAATGGCATGTGATGTATCGGACTGAACTCTCACTGCCAGTATTGCCCTGCTCCGAGTAGTTATTGTTGGAATTTCAGCTTTCTCGCTGTCAAAATAATAGCAACAGCAACAAACCTGGCCCAGAACTCTTCACAGGTGTCTTGTGGTCCTTCTACACACACAACCCCAGGTTTTCCCGGCATGCTGAATCCAGAGAGGTCCAGCTCTTTCGACCATTCTAAAATATGTTTTCTTTTTTGCTTGTTGTAGATATGATGACTGTATATCCACAGTCTAGTGAACATGGCATCTTTGGGTGGCATTGTGTCTGTCTGCAGTTCTGAGGAAGGCTCCATTTCCTTGTTCAGATAAGTAGAAGCGTTCTCTTTCACCCACTCCGAGGCACTTAGTATGCACACATCTCCACTGCAGCTGCTTTTCAAGTACATGCTGAGGTCGGTGTTCAGCTGGGCCTGCTGTGACCGCACCAGTAAAGGGGATCTATGAAGAAGTAAAAGAACATGTTACAACGTGTTTCTTATGGAGAAGACAGAGCCTCGAATGATATTGTTTGTAGCTGCCTAATAACGCAGGAGCTAGAAATATTGCAGCGCGAGACCTGTAGTATTATACCTTTTGATAATTATCATATGGTTCTTATCAAATCTTTGTGCCTCAAACCTCCAAGACGAGTCCCTGTATTAGTCCAAGTACTGTAATACTTGATATTATTTCTATTTTGTGAAATATCAAACATCTAAGTAAATGCTTGTAATGTGCCATTGTTCTCAATGATACGTAGAAGACAACTACAGTAGCTAAGCACTCTGCATAATGCAGCTCGCACCACTGCTTTATTTCCTATCAACTGTTTATATAGTCTGTCTTGTATATAACTTTGACCATATTTTATGGCCAACACACAGCACAATCATGCTTTTAAATGTCTAAATGTAGTCTGTGTGTACTATAAAGTTAATAAGCATTGTAAATGCTGGGTGAGCTAGCATAATACCAGGCCGTAATATACAAGGCAGTATTGAAAACACAGCTTTTCGAAAGATTCGGCTTGGTGTTGTGTTCTGCACGTGGTGGTGGATTTGGAATTGTTCTGCAGGAGGTGGCGGGTTTGGAATTGTTCTGCAGGAGGTGGCAGATTTGGAATTGTTCTGCACGAGGTGGCGGATTTGGAATTGTTCTGCACGAGGTGGCGGATTTGGAATTGTTCTGCACGAGGTGGCTGATTTGGAATTGTTCTGCACGAGGTGGCGGGTTTGGAATTGTTCTGCACGAGGTGGCGGGTTTGGAATTGTTCTGCACGAGGTGGCGGGTTTGGAATTGTTCTGCACGAGGTGGCGGATTTGGAATTGTTCTGCACGAGGTGGCTGATTTGGAATTGTTCTGCACGAGGTGGCGGGTTTGGAATTGTTCTGCACGAGGTGGCGGATTTGGAATTGTTCTGCACGAGGTGGCGGATTTGGAATTGTTCTGCACGAGGTGGCGGATTTGGAATTGTTCTGCAGGAGGTGGCGGATTTGGAATTGTTCTGCACGAGGTGGCTGATTTGGAATTGTTCTGCACGAGGTGGCGGATTTGGAATTGTTCTGCACGAGGTGGCGGATTTGGAATTGTTCTGCACGAGGTGGCTGATTTGGAATTGTTCTGCACGAGGTGGCGGATTTGGAATTGTTCTGCACGAGGTGGCGGATTTGGAATTGTTCTGCACGAGGTGGCGGATTTGGAATTGTTCTGCACGAGGTGGTTAATTTGGAATTGTTCTGCATGAGGTGGCGGATTTGGAATTGTTCTGCACGAGGTGGCGGATTTGGAATTGTTCTGCACGAGGTGGTTGATTTGGAATTGTTCTGCATGAGGTGGTTGATTTGGAATTGTTCTGCATGAGGTGGTTGATTTGGAATTGTTCTGCAGGAGGAGGCGGGTTTGGAATTGTTCTGCACGAGGTGGCGGATTTGGAATTGTTCTGCACGAGGTGGCGGATTTGGAATTGTTCTGCACGAGGTGGCGGATTAGGAATTGTTCTGCACGAGGTGGCGGATTTGGAATTGTTCTGCACGAGGTGGCGGATTTGGAATTGTTCTGCACGAGGTGGCGGATTTGGAATTGTTCTGCACGAGGTGGTTGATTTGGAATTGTTCTGCACGAGGTGGCGGATTTGGAATTGTTCTGCACGAGGTGGCGGATTTGGAATTGTTCTGCACGAGGTGGTTGATTTGGAATTGTTCTGCACGAGGTGGTTGATTTGGAATTGTTCTGCATGAGGTGGTTGATTTGGAATTGTTCTGCAGGAGGTGGCGGGTTTGGAATTGTTCTGCACGAGGTATTGTTCTGCACGAGGTGGCGGATTTGGAATTGTTCTGCACGAGGTGGCGGATTAGGAATTGTTCTGCACGAGGTGGCGGATTTGGAATTGTTCTGCACGAGGTGGCGGATTTGGAATTGTTCTGCACGAGGTGGCTGATTTGGAATTGTTCTGCACGAGGTGGCGGATTTGGAATTGTTCTGCACGAGGTGGCGGATTTGGAATTGTTCTGCACGAGGTGGTTGATTTGGAATTGTTCTGCACGAGGTGGCGGATTTGGAATTGTTCTGCATGAGGTGGTTGATTTGGAATTGTTCTGCACGAGGTGGCGGATTTGGAATTGTTCTGCACGAGGTGGTTGATTTGGAATTGTTCTGCAGGAGGTGGCGGATTTGAGATTTCCTGCCAACTATATGTAATAGAAAAAAACTGAAATGCTAATGGGGAATTGTGAAACGGTAGAAGGTTAATAGTAGGGATGATTGCAGTGTTTTAATGTACTGTTGTTAGGTACCACATTAATCTTGCTATTGTGTTACAGTACTTTTAGTATGCAACTTCGCATCATCTCTCTTCTGTGTAATGCTAGTCATGTATTGGGTTATTTGCAGGGCTTCTGGAACCTTCAAGGAAAAGGAGCGACTCAGTGAATAGAGCCACAGACTCTGTAGTCAATGACACTGAGTTTGAATGAGGTGAACCTGGTTCAATCCCCAGTGTCCCCCACGCAAATCACTTCATCTCCTTTCTGCCTTAGGGAAAACATAGATTGTAAGGTCAACCGGGCAGTGACTGTGTGTGTAGATTCGTATGTACTGCGCACCGTGCACTATATTGAAAGTGTGAAGTGCTGCGAGTCCCATTGGGAGAAAAGAGGTATATGAGAAAGAGATTGTGTTTTTTTTTTTTTTTGATCAACCAGAAACTGTACAAAATGATTCTGAAAATATTAAGAATAGAGCTTGGATACTAACTAGGGCGGACAAGGGTTTTGTCACCTCATTCATTTTTTATTTTATTTATTTTTTATTGAAACCTGATTTATTCTGGTAAATTACTATGTACAAATGTTATAAGCAAAGTGTCCCGACACGGTTTTCCTCTACAGAACGATCAGTGGTTGCTTGCGCTTTCTTGCAATAAATGTGTAGTAAAGAATATACAGTATTTACAATTAAGAAATATTACTTCAACGTGTCCACACGAATTAACACACGTGTATACATTACCTGACTATAATCTCGGGAGGAACATTTGGGTAATGCAGAGGATACGAGCAGTGCAGGGAAAGCACCTCCTAAAAAGGGGGGACAAAAAGGGGACTGCATAATCAGATACATTGTGCATTGTTGTGCAGGTCAAGGGGTTCAATAGCAATCTCATCCGTTCCATGCTACAACCCCTCAGGATGAGGGTTTAGCATTAAAGCAGCAGTCCCCCTACTTGTTGTTTTGATCCGGGTCGGTCCCCCAAAGCTGAATAGCGCTATTTTCTCCTTTGCATACCCCCCATGGTTCCCGAGATACTTAACGACGAGGTTACAGCATTGAAAGCTCCCTTCGGGGGAAACAAAATGGCCGCCCAATCTCGTGCTAATAGAAAGCTGCGACATCATCGATTGCGGCTTCCTATTGTACAGCCATTTAAATCCCCTTTAAAAAGCAGGAAGTCATGCTGGGAACCTCACTAGTAATTATCTTGAGGACCGGGAATCCCCAGAGTTGAAAATAACATGGTTCCGATGTGGAAAAAAAAAACCGGCACACATACTGTAAAAAACAAAAAACAAAAAGGGGGGTTTAGTTAGGGGGGGATTGCAGCTTTAACAATTTTATTAAGTAGAAAGATACCATCGATATTGCATTAACATTTTACAGCAAATAAAAATATCACTTGCGAGCACCTGCAACCCTGCTTTTCATCTCTTACCATACAGTGCTTCCACTGCCGCCAGGGATTCTGGGTAATGACATGTAACTGAGAACTCACACTGTGGAATACGGCAGGCGTAAGTTTATAGGGGGGTCCATGTTAAAATGAACAAGAAGCACAAAGTGACACACCGTGTGCTCATTTGCATGCCATTTCCCAGAATCCATGGCTGCAATGAAAGCACTGTATGCTAAGAGATAATGGTGAAAAGCAGGGTTGCAGACCTGTCCGAGACGTGAATGTGCACACAAGTGGGATTTTTATTTGCTGTACACTGTACGGTGGAGTGTTTTTGTCCCTTTTTTACTCACCATAACTTATTAATATTTTACAAAGCCCAAAACAAGACTATGTACGTGATAAGTTACATAAATATTGCAGAGATAGTGGCACGGCTGCTTTTATACCAAATGTTTTATTACCACATCTCTCTGGGCGATAACCACAATAGAACATACATTACCTTGGCTGCATTGGTACTTTCTAGTTGCACATTAACGGTGAACTGAATTTTGGAAGAGAGTGTATTTGTCGTCCTCTTCTCTGCATAATCTCTCAGTTCTGCCAACGCCAGCTGATCCGTCACAACAAACTCCTCTTCCATGGGGAACATGCTGGAGAGCAGGTCTAGCTCAGACAGCTGGGCTTCAGCTTCCTCCTGGCTCAGCATCTTCAGAGGGCATCCCCAGAGCTCATTCAGAGATCAATTGGAAAAGCCCATCACTAAATTAAACATGTAAAAATCATACGTGCAACAATTTGAAGAACTAAATGAGCATTTACTCCCCAACACTTAGATGGGGGCCTACAGGTGCAAACTGTGATATTGAATTGGAAAAGCACATTAGCATGTTCTTCATAGAGTCTGATCAATGCACCTGATAGATCTGTTGAGATGTTTCCCTTGCTTTATTTTGCTATAGCACTCCATGGTCCATATTCACTTAAGGGTGCTATACTTTAGCATGTGCCAAGCTCCCGTGCGAAGGACTGCAAGTTAAGACGTGTAAAGCTTAGCACCCTTCAGTGAAAATGGGCCTATGCCGGTGTCTAGAATTTAGGACTGACTCCTAAGGATTCTGTTAAAAGGATTATTTCTCTTGGCAGAAAGTAATAATACTCCCTTAGAAAAAGTAAACACACATTTTTTTTTTACTTACTTTAAAAGATTTCTTATTGCCCTTTTTTATTTTTTAAATCCGATACTTTATTTAGGAGATCGAAGTGTCCAGAAGATACAAAATGAAACCCTTCCCATTGCAATGTCAAGGTTATCATGGTAACCTCCGAAACTAGAGATTAAAAAAAATGTTGGTAGGCAGGCTGGTAACGCTGTGTGAATCCTCCTGCTACCTCGTCACTGGTCACACTCTACGCGTTTCACATTATCAAAGGTTTCATCAGGAGTCCTAACTCTAACCTGCCTGCCTACCACTCCACCTCCATTCGGGGATTCCATCCAGATACATGAGGACGGACGACGCACGCCATACAGAGCACGGGAGCTGAATGCTGTCAGCGTCGGTTCCATGATCCAAATGCTTGATTTTATCTTGCACAATGTGAGTGTATTCTACCATTGATTTTTCTAAGATAAAGTTTTACCAGTCTGCGCTGTGTCCCGTTTTTCTGCTTTACTCCACTAAGGTTCCTGTACGCGTATATACATATGCTGACAAGCTTGGTGCTACAGAACAAATATACCTTTATGCACACTTCTATACTAAGAAATTTGTGAATACACATTTATTTGGATTTGTTTAAGGATCTATTGAAGACTGATACTTTGAAAAACACATTTGCACTATTTGCTTGTGTTTATCTTTATATATATATATATATATATATATACACCTGCGCTCCCCAAAAACCTTGACATCTGATATTGTTTGGATTGAAGAATGCAATCTACTCGAAGGGTTGAAGCTGCAATATATTGATTTGTCAGTGCAGCAGAAGAGGACCAAAGATGCAAAGTTCTGTGAGGAAGATCATGTTACCAGGCAGTCACTAGATATAATTGGTGCACTGCTAGAGAGAAGGCAGGGCTCAAATGGGCTGTGCCAGTGCCTTTTTCAGATGAGGAAGGGGGGTGGACTTTGTAAATGGTAACCGAACTTTGAGTTAAACTCATATAGACTTCTGGGAGATCTCTCCTTTCACATTTCATCTTATATCACAATTTTCTGAAGCCAGGGTCACGTTTGATGTGTGAATGGCTCCCGATAGCATTAACTCAGTTCCCTTTTAAATCACTGCAAGCCCTGTAATATTTCCTCCACTTTATTGGGAAAAGCAGCAGAACATAGATACTTGTGGATGGTATGTAGTGGTGATTATTAGTTAGAAACCGGTAAAAAGAGATGGCCTCACCGTGGGAGATTAACAGAAGGGTGCTGTTCTCACTGTCTCCAGGGTGGAAAGGGAAGTGAGGGGCAGTGTGGGTAAAGGGAATAGCCTTGGGACAGACTATCTTTCAACAAACAGGAGGGGGGCAGACTAGCCCATTCTGGTGAGGATCTCAGAGGCTGCAGTAGCAGCTCACTGATGTCATGCCCAGAGGCAAGAAATGCAACATTGTTGCATGTTACACAGGCACAGTATGTGTGTGCAAACTCCATGCAGCTGAGAATAAGATCTGACAGGCAGAAGCTGCAAAGGAGAGAGGGGGGTGAGTCAGAAATGTAGTTCTTGTTCCATGACACACAAGATCAATTCCTTAAATGTCTCATTTTTTGGTACAGAAATACAAGCTCACCCTAAACAAACATGATGTGACTGACATTCAGAACTGGATCCAGTGGACAACCCCCCAGCCTATAACTTGCTCGCCCACAAGATCATGACATAGGGACACATACTCAAGATGATGGGAAGGGGGGGGAGGGGTAATCAATCAACTTTGAACCCATTTTAACATCAATCATCCACTTTGAAGCTATGACACTTTTATAACTGCTATTAGCTCTATGTGGTCCTACAGGTATGTGGGACTGCAGTTTTAAGTGACACAAAGTCAGGATTACCAGTGGGATTCATTGCATCTCTTACCTGTACAACACCCCATGAGCCTTACAATGCTGCACACACACTACTGCAGACACAGCGACCCCAGAGGCCTAATATTGATCTGACTGCCACTCAACCCCTGGCCGGAGACTGAAGCACATGGCTGCCATCTTTGGTACAGGCAAGATGCCCTAAACCTCTGCAAAAAGCATAGCTGTAATGGTCCAATGTGCTAACAGACACGGAACAAAAAAACAACATCACTTAACAATATACACATGTTGTAATGTAGCTTTGCTGCTGCTCATTATGTTAGAACATAAAAAGGAGAAGTGATCTATGTTTTATAAACTCAGTCAAATAAAATACGTAAACACCGTCCTCCACATAAATCGACGTTTGCCCAAAACAAACATGGCCGCCCTGCGTTAGAGGTATAGTGACGCGTACGGCGCCCCCCCTCTCGGCAGCTATTATGTCTCTAGTAGAGCAATTCGCTGGTTTCAGTTTGCCGGGTGCTCTCTTCTGATTGGTTCTCCCAGTCGCCCATCATCACAGACCTCTGGAGGTGGTTCTTTCCGATTGGATTGTAGCGTCACGAAATGACGTACGTACGTACGTGCGTGTCAGGCTGGTGGGTAGAGAAGGAGTTAGCCGGTAACGTGGCTGGGCTCCTGACGGGAGGGCAAAAGTCACCGGACCAGTGCAACAGCGGCACATGACGGCTGGCGCCGGTTAAAGAGTCCTGAAGAGCTGATTGGAGGCCAGAGGTAACTGGAAGCGGGGTGCGCGCGCGCCTCCAACAAGACCGGGGGCACAAACTACCGCAAATCCTTTAAAAAATATATATATCTTTATTGAATAGACAAATATACAACAATAAGGAGCAAATACAATGTGCATACAATAGATAAATATATCACATATTGATCATTTTGTTCTAATACAACATGAAATTGAATCGCTTGCTTAGCTCTAAGCACACACACCACAAATCTCCATCCTTATGTTTACCGTAAAATAATAGTAATACAATGTATATGTATAAAGAGATCTCTCGGGTAGGGGTTGTTCATTCCTGTAGGATAGTGAAACATGTCTGTGTTATGAGAGGGCACTTAGGAGTTGGGCTACAGTTACATGGGTAACTCCTGCGACCTCCTGTCACAGATGCCAGCAATACATTGTTTTGCAATACCCCATGAATGTGAGATGTGGGCAATGGAAAAGTACAGTATGAGTGCGGCTTGATTTGAAGCCTATGAGGCTAACAAAAAAATCCGATATATTGATTCCTAATGAGGTGGCCCCTCTTCGATATGTTGTGAGGCCACCTGTCCCATGCAGGAGAACTTTTTGGTCCCATTCGTTTGACTGGAGCTGAACTCTTCTCCAGCACTGGGACAGTGACCGCCTTGCAGCATATTGAGTAGGGGCCGATGAGTGAAGCATGATCAGTCCCTTTTCTGTAAGGGAAAATGTCAGGTGTTGGGTTCCTGTCTTGTAACATTGCCATGACATATGGCATCCAAGTTTCACCATCCTACTCTGCAAAGAGCGAAACAGTAATCTGATAAGGACAACATATAAGTAAAAACATTGAATACATTATTTTTTTTAAAGTTGGTTATGTTATGTCCTACTTTTAGGATGCAACGGTGTCACGGGGGGTGCGAAGCAGTCTGTGCTTCTTGTTTATATTTATTTTATTTAAAGCTTACCTGAACTAGGGTGTAATAGGAGCTAATTCGCAGTTTCCCGTTCCTCAGACAGTGTCACTGGTGTCACTGGTGGACACACAATGACAGCATGATCAGGTCTCTCTCCGGCACAAAATAACAAGGTGCAACGTCATGGGGAGAGGACATTGCGATTTTCTATTTGTGACCACGCAGCCATATTTGTCGTTTTCTTTGTGTAAAAACTGACACACAGAAAACTACAAATATCTTGAACCAAGGTAAACAATAAAAAAATCATGATTGTTGCTTTAAAATCACCCTGTAATCAGGATAAATGCTGTCGTTGGCGAGTCATGCACAGGAGAGCAACGATGCGTATAATGCTGATGTTTAGTAGCTAAAAAGAAGTCTACACTATACACTTCAATGCTCCTCTGCATTACCTCAATGTGTTGTGATGCCAATCTTATGTCATATGCTTCGAAACATTAGTCTAAACTTGGGGAGGGAATCTCAAGCTTTTTCCTGTCACAGAACACTGCATTGTTAATAATCATGGGGATGACAACATGACATACAAACTTAGATCATCAATATATTAATAACTGTATGTAATACATGTGTGGACCTGTGCCTGCAAAGTAGCAGGTCACAAATCAGCTCACAGTGATAGAAAAACCTGCAGGCTGTATTTGAGAGTTGCCCAAACTACATTTCAGGGGTTCCAGGGGTCACCGTTTGAGAGCCAGTTGCCTCAAGTTTCTATAGTAAAACATTTGCAGTTCAAAGTGTCACTTTAGCAGACAAGTGCCAACATAAACCCACTCATGCCACCTTTTTCTCTGATCTCTATCAGTTTTATACTTAAAGCTGCAGTTCAAGCTGTCGTTTAAAAAAAAAAAAAAAAAAAAAAAAAAAATGTCATTCAATTTGTGTCATTCAATGTGTGTATCAATACAATCTGCACACAGACAAGTGATTAGCTAAGTTACTGATCGATCTGTTCTCCTGTAACCGATCGCTGAAATTTGACTGGGGGTTCACTAAATGCATCTTGGGTAATCTTCTGCTGCACTGACAGCCAAAGTTCTGTGAGGAAGATCATGTGACCAGGCAGGCACTAGATTCAATTGGTTCACTGCTAGAGAGGGCAGGGCTCAAAAAATTCGATGCTGTTACAGAAGAGGAAGGAGATGTGACTTTTTAAATGGTTGCTATAGGAACAAAAATGCCAGTTACATTAGAATGCATTAAAAATGTCTTGAAAATTGTGTATTTTTTATTTTTTTCAATGCTACAAGTATTTTCTCATAGTACGGAACTGATTTATTAAAAAAAACACATGTAGGATATTGCTCGAACTGTGGCTTTAAAACAGACCCTATTTATTTTATGCACGTACTGTATGTAACCTTTTCTTACATAGCTCACTAGATTTCTTTGGTAGGAGGAGTAATAAGCGAGTTTGTGGCACATTGTGACCTCGTATCACTTCCTCAGAGGGGATGTGCGCATTCCTCCTTCGATTTATGGAAAATTAGTCTTTCACGTTGTTACTGGGGTATGTTCACTTTTATTTGTATATTATAGAAATATATATATTTTTAAGAGGAAGCCTATGTTTAGTTGGAGAGTTATCCAATGCCATGGGTTACTTGGCTGAAATGCATTGATCAGTTTGCTGCTTAGAGGGTACATACCGTTGTGGTGCTTTTCCTCCAGCAGGAGAGGGTTTCATGTTTTAAATCCCTGTAATGCAGTAAATCATAGATTTCTGTGTGCTCTAAAACTGCTCTACTAAATGCTTTTTTCTGTTTCTTACAGCCATTGCCTTTATTATTTTTTTTTGGAAGATATCTTGAAACGCTGCTATGGTAAAGAAAAGAGCAAAAGGCAACATGGGACAAGAGTCTCTGGATACTGGTACAGGTCATTTTTGATATCTATCTATCTTCTTTTTTTTTTTTTGTTATCTATTTTTCAGCATATTTAGTGGGTTACAGAAAAGAAAAAGGGGAGTCAAGGGGATAAATACAATAGTCATCTTGTTACATTGCAATTTCAGACCGGTAAATGATACTTGGTATTATCAAAAAAACATATATCGGGACAACAAGTTGTCAGAGAAAACAAAATGTACTAAAAGTGTAAGATAAGCAATCTCTATATAAAGGACTAGTGCAAAACACTGCGCATATAACAGACAGGACATAGACAAAGTAACAAAATGAGACGTAGTACTTCTCCACAAAGCTCGATGGTGGGGAGGGCACAGCATAGAGGAGCAAAACACGACATGGATATGAGGGGAGACGATGGACGCATGGAAACAATAAGAGAGAAAACTGCCACAAAAAAGGAGTGAAAAACATTGATAGGAAAAGATGTGTGGGGGGATGGGGGAGACGCCTCCTTGCTGAATTTTCCATTGAGCGACTTCCCGTTGGAGATTTTAGAACTGCAAATTCGGAGCCTGTTGACGGTTTGATTTCTTTATCTCCTTTTTGACCTTAAATATATTGTGGGAGCCTATTTCTAGTTTATAGGGAAGTACCACTGGCATTGCCCTGTGGGAATTGGGCCTGAAGAAGGGGTTCACTCCCTGAAACTTTGTCCCCCTTATTTAATTACTTTTGTTATCCTGCGCACCTTTCTCCCCCCATCTTTTCCTATCACTGTTTTACACTCCTTTTGTGGCAATTTTCTCTCTTATTGTTTCCATGTGTCCATCGTCTCCCCTCATATCCATGTCATGTTTTGCTCCTCTATGCTGTGCCCTCCCCACTATCGAGCTTTGTGGAGAAGTATTACGTCTCATTTTATTACTTTGTCTATGTCTTGTCTGTTATATGCGTAGTGTGTTTTTTGAACTAGTCCTGTTATATAGAGATTGCTTACCTTAGGCCGGGCCGCGCTTATAGTCCCGGCGACACGACGTAGCGTCAAAACAAATGTATTGAATCCGTTGTGTGCGCTTATAGTAGGAGCGGCGTGACGGCTTGGTCGCGATCGTGGAAGTCAATTACATTTGATTTTTCAGAGACCGCAGCGTGATGTCCGCGTCTCCGTAGCAAGGACAATAAGCGGCCTTACCCTTTTAGTACATTTCATTTTCTCTGACAACTAGTTGTCCTAATATTTTGTTGCAAGTTTGAGTGCTGGGAACTATTTTTTGTTTTTCTGCTGTTACCTTTGGGGGAAATAGGGTCCCTGGTTCTTCTCGCTGCAGTATTTCCTCAGTTTTGTCCAATTACTTAAG
>NC_134485.1:31463006-31508006 GCF_040206685.1 Ascaphus truei | reverse complement strand
TGATATTGTGCATTATGAGTGAGTGCAATATACAGTACTTGTCTACATTTGTATAGTTTCCATAAAAATGGCTGTGTTTTTGTAACGTGTTGGGTGACTTAAAGCCAGGTCGCTGCTGCTTGTACCCAGTTTTGTGGGACTTCAGTAAATAACCCCCAATAACTTCTGCTACCACGTCTGCAACCTTGAAATGGGGCTGGTAATAGAGGCTGAACTTTATTTTCATCACCGTTCCAAGTTTAAAAGACTAATTGACATTATGACGTGTTATTGTTGATATATGTTTTTGGGGACAGGAACTTGTGCCTTTTTTAGAGCTCAGGCTGTTCTCATTAACATCTTGTGCAGTCTTGGAATTTCTCTTAGTCCTGTGATGCTCCTTACAAAACCGGCAATAAAATCCAGCTACCAGTCTAATAAATCAGTCCACTCCCATCTAATACAGTATATCTATCAAAATAGTAATATGTGTAACTTGTATATATTAAAAAACCGGTGGAGTGCTAGTCCTGTACTTTGACAGATGTTACGAAAGAGGGTCACGTAACGATGCGGACTGCAACTGGTACTCTGTATGTCGTGATCATAAAAACAAACTTGTACAGCCAGAAAAAATATCACATGGTTACAGCACGAGTACAAAAAAAAAAAATATATATATATATATATATATATATATATATATATATGTGTGTATATATATATATGTATATATATATGTGTATATTATGTATATATATATATATGTATGTATATGTATAATCAAAGGCTCCTTACCAGGCAGACCAGAGAATCCAGAGTAGGCACAGCAAGGAAGAGACAGCACACTTGTTAGCAAAAAGAATTGTATTAGCATAGCAGGCACATACACCAACGTTTCGGTCCTAAGAACAGGACCTTTATCAAGGGAGTGCTCGATGATAAAGGTCCTGTTCTTAGGACCGAAACGTTGGTGTATGTGCCTGCTATTCTAATACAATTCTTTTTGCTAACAAGTGTGCTGTCTCTTCCTTGCTGTGCTTACTCTGGATTCTCTGGACTCTCTGGTCTGCCTGGTAAGGAGCCTTTGATTATATTTATTCATATGGGACTAGCACCTGTCCTCATCTGTATTTGTGTGCCATCTGCTCTGTTACACTATATGTATATGTATATGTATATATATATGTATATATATATTACAGATATTCTTCCATCCCCAGACCACAACCTATTTAGAAACGCTACCGAGAACTACCTTTAGTAATATGGTTATGTCTTTTGGGGCAAAAAAACAAAAAATTAAATACAGAAATGTATAGCTGTGTCAAGCAAGAGTACCTCAAAGGATCTAAATATCCCAGATGGTAGAAGTGACAAAAGTGCTTAAAGTTCATATGTTGCTTGACCAATATAGCAATGCAACTTATACCATTAAGTACATCTATACCTCCAAAGTACAAAATATACAGCGATACAAAAATAGGAAAGGGTTAATAGCCAGCACTGCACTGCAGATGGAATCAAGTTTTCTCTGAAGTTACTGTATGTGACAGAGTAAAGACTAATGTAAAGTGCAAATATATAAGTAGGACCTATGTAACAAAATAGTGTGTGTGTGTCTCAATGTTCATATGTCTACAAAAAACAAACTAGGACAAATTCCAAAGTCTCAAATGACTATAAACACTATATTAGCGGCTGTAAAATGTCCTTTGTGTTTTCTAAAGATTGCTTCAGGATAATAGAACTCTGCATTCCAGTTTTAGAAACGTTTATTCTGAAGATAAATACTTGCATACAAAAATGGTGGTGACGTCAAATAAGTTATAATATCTTCAAAGATGGTTGCATAATTATTCTTTTGTCAATGTAAAACCTCCTGCCTGATCTTGGTATCGTGATGTTAAACCTGGCTCCTCTCTCTTGGTGTAATCCTCTCCTATTCCTTAACTACATCTGTTAGTATTTATCCAGAGAATATCCCTTAGTCAGCCCTTCCTCCTTCCAATACTATGACCAAATACTGCATCTATATGTGTCCTACAGCTTCAAACTGATGTCATAACTGATAGGGAACTGCCCATCCTCAATTCAAGGGAATAACCTTATATTCATCCAAAATGATTACCTCAGCATATCATCAGTTGTCCATAGCAACCTGCCTGTCTCCCGCTGGCCTTTCCCCAGACCTCTCAAGATAGCCGTATTGCATCTGTCTATCCATAAATTCTGCTTGTTAGAATAAATTAGCCATACCTCTCTTACTTAAAATACAGAAGATTCTGACATGTATCCTATGTAACAAGATCTTCAGAATTTATTCTAGTGTCAGACTAAATTTGCCATATTTCCTTTTCTTCCTAAGATATCCCTCCAAAGGTTGTCTTCTAATCATCACTCATTCATAATTTTAGGGGGAAATAACATTTCTTACAGCGGTGCAGAGCTAAAATAAGTGCATCCTAATCTTGTACTGGATGTAAGAGCTGTTTGTTAGCTGTAGAATGTAGTATTTAAAAATTTAAAATATATCAATTTATTTGCAAGGTGCTGAAAACACAATTTGGCCTCAATGTAGAGAGCTTACTTGGGAATTGAACCCAGTCTGCTCGAGTCTTGCAAATTATACAGCTGAAAAAATACTGAAAGGATACGCAAGGTACCTCAAGCAGTATATCAGAATGTCCCTGTGGTAATAATGGTCTCGCCCACATACCCAGACTGCTTATTGAAGTCTTCTGTTATTTTTTCGTCAGTGTCTGTAAAAACTAGCCTCTCACACTAAGGATGCAGATACTTCTTGAGTACCCCCTCTCTTGTTTTTATAGTCCCATCGGATACGTAACTTAAAAGGGCGTGATCTCTTGCCATTTTGTTTTAGTAAATACAGCAGTTCTTTGCAATGTAATGATCTAATCGATCCGTTCTCCCGTGATCGATCGGCAAAGATCCTTTTTCCCCGAGCACCTAAAACGGCTGCCTGTTTCAAAAGAGGAAGTGCTGTGTTTTTCTGAATAGTGGCTATAGCAACCCAAGAAAGCTTAATACGTTAAAAAGAGCATAATGAATGAAATAAATAAGAGTGCAGTGTGGTTTATCTAATGCTATACAACTGATTTATTTCTAAAAACACAGGATTTTAAATGTAATGCTCTCAAAGGAATATCATTAAAAACAATCCTATATACATTTACATAAAAGATTTTAAATACACATTAATACATAACAAGTACCCACGTTTTACAAAAAAAAAATCCTTTCTATTTTTCTTATCATTATATACAGAGTTCTAGTTTGTCTGCAGCGCTATGTGGCCCATTCTTTAGGGAGCATTCCCCCCCCCTCTGCCATTAACATGTTACACATTTTAGTCCTACCACAGTCCTCTGACTGCTAAATCCTATGACTACAGTTGTAATGGTAACTAGAATAAGCAGCAGGAAGTCTCTTCTGACTGCAGATAAGCATGTTTGCAAACCATTCTCATTGTTTCTTTGTTTTTAAAGGGTTGTGGCAGAAATTCTGAACAGCAGCATGCACTGAAGCATTACAATACCCCACGGTCAGAACCGCATTGTATGGTCCTCAATTTCGACATGTGGAGTGTTTGGTACGTTAATTCCAGCTTGTAGTGTTAAATAAATATTTCTGGTTTTTAACTTATTTTTATCAGAGCTCGAAAAAAGTAACTTGCCTCCATGGGATTACATTCGTTAACCACTGGGGCCAAGGCAGGAACAAAATGCAGTTGCTGAAGATGCTCCTTAGAAGCAGAGCTGTCAATGACTCACAATGCCTTGCATAGCAATACACAATGTATATTGGGGAGAGACTTTAGTAAGCAGAGCGGTAATTGACGGCTCTGCTTCGGCAGAGATTCCTCAATAGCTATGGTATCACCACCACACGTTATCACCAATTTTCCACTTGTCTCAAACAAGTAGACAAACGTTAGCACTTCCAGTACCAGTATGTCTACAGAATATGTTGCGATCGCATTGTTGTGACCCACTCCCGTTGTCTGGAACGGAAGAGGAAGGCCTATTCTACCATTCACTGGATGTTATAAAGGCCACTAGTGTGGCTACTATTGTGACATTTAGTCACAACAAACAAACTGATAATTGGACAACATATTCATCCCATCTAGGTGTTCAGTGAAATTTGATAAACTTGAGTGACGTTTTTGTCACCATTTTTCCCTATCTAATTCCTTTGTGTGGTGGTGATACTTCCACGTCTTAGAGATTGATGACTTGATTCCACCTACAGAATCAAAGAATAGGATTTTTTGGTCAACACACAGGGAACCTAGAGCATTCCTTGTACATGACATGGTGAGTTAATTAAATAAAGAGTGTTCTCTACCAGACACAAAGGTGTCAATTTCAAAGAAATTCTCCAAAATGTATCCTTTTGAAGAACTGGATGTGGAATTCTGGAACCGTCCACCAAAGGTGTACGTGGCCATATTTTCGGATCGCCAGGAAGACAACCTTACCGGTTGATGATGCTATTTTCAGAGATCCTATGGATAGACGAATAGAAAACGCTAGACGAATAGAAAACGCTGTCAGGAAATACTTCATAGCGGCAGTGCACCATGTAGACCTGCAGTGGTAATTATGTCAATATCCACCGAAATGAAATTGTGAATTTCCAATTTAGAGCAAGCTCTTGAAAAAGGAGTTAAATGGAAGATCTTTTATCAATGCACTTTCAGAAATGAAACTAGTCACAGAATTAATTGCTGTAGCATCAATGAACTTGGTCAGTCTTTCTGCTAGGTCTACGGTGTTGTCGGTAGCGGCCAGAAGAGCGCTCTGACTTAGACAATGGAGTGCGGATTCCGCATCTAAGAATAACATTTGTGTATTGCCCTTTGAAGGTCAACTACCGTTTGGTAAACAATTGGATACCGTAATTGAAAAAGCATCAGTAGGAAGGAGTATTTCTTGCCTTAAGAGAGAAGACCAGGACGTTTTTCCAATTTTACAACTTAAACAGATGGATTCAATAGCAGTGATATGACAGCCTATAGGCCATGCTGGGGCTTCGCAAGATCGGCACCCTGGAGTGGAGAGCAGAGTAACCTTTTGCGTGCTCCCTTCAGAGGCTTTAGATTCGCATGAAACGAGAGGTCCAGTTGTCTTGGGTTGGTCGTAGAATCCGTTCTTTCCAAGATGCTTGGACACAGTCAGACTCATAGGTGCTCACTATAGTTATCCAAGACTATTTTCTGGAATTTTGGACAGTTCCCAAAAACCAATTTTGGTAGTTCCAAGAGTCCAAGAAACAAGGAAGTTTCTTTAGCCTTTAATTTTTTTTTTTTTTAACTGTTTACTCTAGAACAGAGCAAGCCTGTTCCATCACACCAAAGGTTTCTACTCAGTACTATTCCTAGTACTGAAGAAGAACAATACTTTCAGGGCAATCCTTTTAAGTAAAGTTCCGGATGGGATCCCCAAGTACAATTATCTTGGCTGTAGATCACAATGACTGAATGATCTCTTTGGATCTGCATGATGCCTACTTTCACATTCCTATAGCAATCCCTCATCAAAAATATCTAAGGTTTACAGTAGGCCAGAGTCATTATCAATGAACTGTGCTTATTTTCGATCTCGTAACCTCGACAAGAACTTTCACAAAAGTATTAGTGACCTTGGTTGCAGAGTTAAGGAAAGAGATGATACAAATTTTTCATTATCTAGACAATATATTCATAAAGGCATAGGACAGAGATTTGCAAGGATGATGGATTTTCTAAAATGACATGGATGGATGATTAAACGAAGCCAAGAGTCATCTCAACCCCTCTCAAAATCTAAGGTTCCTGGGAGTTTAATTCTACAAAGCAAAAGGAGTTCTTCCCAATGACAGACTTCAAATCCATCAGAAACAGCGACCACATACACGCTCTAGACTGTATGAAGATAATCGGCATACTATTCTCCACTATAAAAGTAGTTTGGTGGGCCAGATGGCCACGCAGAACATGTTTTCCCTTGCTAGTTAGCATGGTAAAAGATAAGCCATGGGAATTACCGGTATCTCCTCATCTCCTATCACGAACCAATTTATCATTCCAAACCACAAAGCCTGTTTTTAACGGCATGGAGGTTGTGGTGACTGTTACACAGGTGGGGCCCATCTAAAAAAAGAGTCATAACCTTAATGCAGGCAAGAAAGGCCTCTACCGCTCCAACCTACCATAGAATATGGCAACGTTTTTATCAGTGATGCCGTATAGAACATATTGACTACTTAAATCCATCGATATTGGAATTCTTGCAGAAGGAACTTGACCTAGGTCTTGGCGCTAGCTTCTTGAAAGTTCAAGTGTCGGCTTTGTCGGCAAACAGTTGACCACACTGGATTTAATATCATATTTTTGCAGTCAACTCCCAGAATAAAATCTAAAATTAGAGTGCCACTCCCTTCGTGTGATTTGCCTCTAGTTCAACAGGTGCTCACAAAGACACCATTTGAGCCTCTCAAGCAGGTCTCGCTTACAAACTTAATGTGGAAAACGATTTTGTTGGTAGCGGTTACATCAGCTCGTAGAATAAGTGAACTATAAGCTCTCTCAAGAAAGGAACCATTCTTGTTGTTCCATCAAAATAAAGTAGTACTCAGGCCAGTACTTCAGTTTTTGCCAAAAGTTGTATAATTTTTTTCATTTAAACCAGGAAATTATCCTTCCTTCATTTTGTCCGAATCCAGCAAATGTTAAAGAGCAACTTTTACATTGATTTAGATGTTGTCAGATGTCTAAAAATCTATATCTGGCCAGAACAGAACCTGGCCAGAACAGAACCATTCAGAAAGTCATAGTCTGTCCTTCCTGTAGGGAAAAGAAAAGGACAAGCTGCTTCAACGGCTAATCTTGTCGATGGATCACGGCAGCCATGAGAAAGTCTTACATTGTGCAACACAGGCAGGCTCCATAAGCACTAAAAGCACATTCCACCAGATCCATGGCTTCTTCATGGGCAGCAAAGGCTTCTCCTTTAGAACTTTGCAGAGCTGCAGTATAAACATGTTCATTAAGTTCTATCTCTTAGATGTCCAGGCCTCAACAGACTCATGCTTTGGCCGTAAAGTACGGCAAGAGGGGTTGTAAATTGTAAAAATGTATGCATTATCTATCTCTTTGTATGATTTATTTATTACCCATCCCAGTTGGTACTTCTTGGGCATTACCCATTGGTGCCCACTGTCATGGAGATACTCAATATAATGGAAAAATGTTTCACAATTTATGCTTTGGACGGATTGCACCTCAATGAAGAGGGCTCTTCTGTGCTAGGGGTGGAGAATGTTAAAAAGGTTGGAGATTTTAAACTAGGATGGAGGGGGGAGGGGAATGAAACAGAAAAGACATTATGGAACTATTGAGAGAAATGCCACCAAGTTAATAAAGGGGATGGACAATCTAACTTCTGAGCAGAGGCTAGCTAAAGTAGATTTATTTGCATTAGAAAAGAGGCGTCTAATAGGGTCTATGATAACTATATACAAATATATTCGGGAACAGTACGGGGAGCTTTCAAAAGAACTATTCATCCCACGGGCAGTACAAAGGACACTGGGTCATCCCTTTAGGTTGGAGGAAAGGAGATTTCACCAGCAACAAAGGAAAGGGTCCTTTACAGTAAGGGCAGTTAAAATGTGGAATTCATTACCCATGGAGACTGTGATGGCAGATACAATAGATTTAAAAAAAAAAAGGTTGGACATCTTTTTTAGAAAGGAAAGGTATACAGGGATATACCAAATAAGTATACATGGGAAGGATTTTGATCCATGGAATTATCCGATTGCAATTTTGGAGTCAGGAAGGAATGTATTTTTCCCCTTATGAGATATCATTGGATGATTGTCACTGGGGTTTTTTGTTTGCCTTCCTCTGGATCAATAAGGAAATATAGATATAGGATATAGTATCTGTTGTCTAAATTTAGCATAGGTTGAACTTGATGAACGCATGTCGTTTATTTATTTATTTTCAACCTCATCTACTATGTAATAATCTTACCGCAATTTTACTTTCCTGAGTAATATTCCATCATAGTGCGCAACAAGCGCCCGACCCAAAGCCATCAGGATGTATTACTATATGTTTCAGCTAAGAAATACAAGACTACCTGTGAGCAGAAGGAGTGACTATGTAGGGCCTCCCACAGGTGAAAGTCTTTAATTTGTCTTATCCCAGCTAGAAGGTGGAATTTAACCCATTGGTGCCCACTGCCATAGAATATTACTCGGGAAAGGAAAATGATGGTAACATTGTGAAACAAGTTTCTATTTTTGAACTTAACATGTAATTTGTTTTCTGCTTTTCTCTTTGTGCCAATAGGTGCTACCTGTGTGATAACGAGGTTCCCTATATCAATTCCAGTCGGCTAGGTCAGCTGGTGGAATATATCCAAAAAAAAGCCAAAGCTAATGTCCAAACGCCTCCTAGTTCAGGTATGTACAGTAGAGGCTACGACACTGGACAGTGCCAGGAGTAAAGTAGAGCAATTAGTATTTGTTGGGTTGCAATCAAATCTCTAACGTGCATTTTATATCACCTTTCTCACCTGAACAACATTCAGGCGAATTGGATAAAACTTTTGCCATGTCCAATTTTGCAGGCAACAAACTAGTCATTCAATCGTCTCTTTATGTTTTGATTTTAAAGTAATTTAATAATGCTACCTCTTTGTGTACAGAGTAAATCATTTGAACTTTATCAAGCTAAATGGTCCTTTTAACCATAATTGCTAAAGGTATGACTGGGAAACATATTATTATTATTATTTTTTTTTTTAGACCGTAAAAGGAAAAACCCATGCTTTTATCAAATATAACAGTTACCTCAGTTGAAATTTACTGATATGTATTTACCTATATACCTGTCTCTGTATAATTTTTGCTGAGATTAAACTGCCACAGTTTTTCCCAAATGAAATATTTTATTTAAAAACAAAAATGTTTTTAATGTTCAGAAGAAGAGGGGCAGCTATTAAGGGTGGAAGAAAATGTATTTTGTGCCTGTTCTAACGCTGATGATTACAATCAATAACTGAAGGGTAAACGAAGGTCTTTAAAACATGTATTTAATCCAAAACCTACCCACATGCTATTTGTATTGGCCTACAGTTTGTTGTGGCAATTTCAGAATTACACGGTCAGCTCCTATATAAATATGATCTGAATTTTTCTTTTGCTGAGAGAATGTCTTTTCCACTGTAAACTAGATGTTTTTCCAAAATGAACTTGTACTCTGCATGTCGAAATGCAGATATCCCTGGCCAGTGCAAGATCTTTTCCTGAACAAATAGTCTTTATTTCCTTTCTCTACCCTGATCACGTACTTGATTGTGAAATACTTCAATAGTTTGTGTTTTTTTTTTTTTGTACTTTTAAGGGTTTATGTGACCGTTCATCTGAAAGTAACCAAGAGTTCCTTGCAGTATGGTTTTTGCAGGTAATAAATAAACCAGAAATTGGACACTGGCACATAAGTGATTTAAGTTCTAGTTTATTTCTACCTTGGATTTTACTGTACTTGATGTTAGAGGGGCAGTTCCTACTCTGTTTGTTTTTTGATTCCTTGGCTTCTGCCATGGTAGCAGATACATTGTAGGGAGATAGCCATCCTGTATATTGGTAGGATTGTTTGTAGGTGGATTGTCTCCAGACCATTCCTCCTCACCACTTTAAGTAATTTTGTCTATACCTGAAGGTAGATGGTTGAGCTCTCTGCGGGGACCTACCTGCAGATGGTTTCTAGAGAGCTCTGCGTGGTGGTCACTTTGAGTCTGGAAGCCACCTGATGCACTGGATGGTGATGGTTGGTTGTCACGTGAGGATGGGGGCAGGGCCATCTTTTTATCCACGAAGCCTCAAGACTTCTGGCTGGCTTCCTGTAGAATCATCAGCAGGGTGCCCATGTCCATATGGGACGCACTTCCTCGTGTAATGTATATGGCAGTATTTTGCTTTGTAGTTTACTCTTATGTTTTCATTGTTATTTGACGACGTGTGCAGTTCCTGAAAGAAGACTTTCAATAACCAGATGTTTTCTGCAGATGTATCCTTTTTTTGAGAGGATATGAATGCTTGGGATTTTACTAATTGAGTGGATGCGGCGGTAACAGGAATAAATATTCCAGTTGATAATCCCTCTGCCTTGCATGATATGAACAGAAATATAAAGTGGGCATTGTAGAGATATTTTACCACTTTTGCAATATCCTGTAAATCGGCAAGGGCTAATGTTTCTGTTTCTAGAGGTCTCGGGGTATGGTTGACTTCATCGGAGAAGGATCTCCATTCCGGTATATCGAAGTCTATTTTGAAGATATTCCTGAATCCGAATCTGGCATTAGATATTCATTATGATGTATTTATGGATGCAATAAGGCCATCAGCCAGATTCATGGCCCTTTTGGCACCAGGAAGAAGATTCTTATGGTTGGGATGCTGGGTAACTGATACCACATCTTTAAATATGCTCCCTTCCATTTAGAGAGAACCTTAAACATGCAGACTATTTTACTTAAATCCTCTCTGAATAAAAGATTAACAGGTTACCTATTGGTTTTCAAGACAGAAAATATAGAAGATCCATTTGTGACGATGTCATTGGCTTTAGTTTAGGGAAACAAGAGTTTATAGTCCAGGAATGAGGTCTTGAATAGCACTCTGCTTTATTTCTGACACTCCCTCCAGAAAGACCAAATAAGTATTTTTCCTGCAAGCTCTAGAGGTTTTCAGACCTGAAGATTTTCAGAACCATTCTCTAGTATGTGGAATAGTTCACTTCTAGAGAGAGTGATTTCAAACCACATAAGACAAGTGGGTGAGATCGGTTATCGTAAAGGGCTACGCTATAGAGTTCCAAAAAAAAAAAAAAAGACAGTGGAAAGATCATTGTGTACCCACAAATACTCTAAAGGCATAGCTCTTGGTCAAAGGGGAAGGTTTATATTCAAACCTTATTCCTAGTGCCATAGTTGGATGAATGTTTTCGATAATCTCTAAACCTAAAAGTTTCTAAAGTTCTTCAATTGAGTGCATCACTTCAAGTTGGAGCCTCTCAGAACAGTGGTAGCAGTCGTTCAACCACGAGATTTTTGTGTCAATCAACTTTAAGGATGCATATCTGCATGTGCTGATCCGTGCTTGTCATCACCAATATTTCTGCTTTGCTTTGGGGGGTCTACACTGCCAGTATCAGGTACTTCCCTTCGCTCTAACCACATCTTCCAGGATGTTCACAATGCGGACCATAGTTGTTGCAGTAAAACTGACGTCTAGGAATTGATGCTGTTGTCCTTCCTGAGACCTGGCTCCCCTCACCCTTCTGGGGTTGCAAAGCCATGGTTGGGGGATTTTTTTTAATTTGAGGAAGAGGTGTGTTTTTTTGTTTACTTGATTTTAAACAGCAGATTGTGTTCCTGGGAGTTATCCTGGGCACGGCCAAGGCGTAGGTTTTCCTGAAGAGAATCCAAGCCATTATTAGTCGCCAGATTTTTTGGATATCAGTAATTGCAGAAATGAGATTGCCTCTATTGCTGCTGTAATGCCGAGCAGTTACTTGGGCCAAAACTCCACATTCAATCATTTCAAAATGCATTGCTAGTGTCTTGGGACAGAAAGATCTGAGCTGCCAGGTTTCCGTTGCTCCAAGAAGTTCTCTGCTTTGGTGGGAAGACCAAGCCACTCTCTCAGAAAAGATCCCTAAGGCCGCGCTTATAGTGCTGGTGACGCGACCGATGCCGTCGCCACCAGGGAAAGTTATAGTTTTGATTTGAAGCGACGTCGCTGGCGACAAGGCCAGTGACGTCACGAAAGGGGCCGGGCCGTGGTCTCTGATTGGTTTAGAGACAGTCACATGTGACGACTGTCTCTAAAAAAATCAAATAGACCCGGCTTCAAAATTTTTGGTCGCTCCGTCGTGCTTACTATAAGCGCTTGCGACGGAGTAAATGTATTTGTTTCGGAGCGCCGTCGCAAGTCACTATAAGCGCAGCCTAAAGCAACACGATGGGCAACCCTTGCTACAGATGCTAGTGTACTAGGTTGGGTGAACATTTTCACTATTTCATGGCACGTGGTTGGTGCTTAAGACCATGCCCATTAATGTACTCGATAAGAGCGGTCCTTAGTTCAACAAGAGCCGGATCTTCCCCGGTAGAAAGAAAGGCGGAGAAGATCTATTCGGAAAATGATCTAGCAGTGGCATACTTGAACAAGAAAGACGATACGAGCCTCTAAATGCCGAGAAAAGCATGCTGAATGAATATGGGTGAACCTTTTGCTATAGTTTGATTCTGCTGCAAAATAGTATTTCTTCACAAGTTCCACCTTTCCCAAATTCGTTTGAAAATGGGAAAAAAAGCGAACAAAAAAAAAACCTTGCCGCAAAACAAACAAGGAAATAGACACTTAGGCCGTGTCCATAGATGGACAGGCTGTGCTGAGGCGTGCGGACGCTCCGCGCTGAGCCCCTGCATCCTCAATGAGGATGCCTTGAGAGGGGGCTCACGCGAGCGTCTGCTGGCGTGCAGAGGAGTTGGAGGTTTCAGCCGAGCGCCAAGCTGTTTTTCAGCGCGCTGTCGGCTGAAAACCTCCAATGAGTGGGGCTGCGTCAACGTCACGGCGCCGTGACGTCGACGTCAGTGCGTCGCGGGCGATTGGCCCAGCGACGTCACTGCCCCGCCTCCCTAAGTCTCCCCCCACCTCCGATCGCGGACACTGGCTCGCCTGTATGGGCATGAAATCGCCCAGCTTCTGCAGGCGAGCCTCAGCGTCCGCGCGCCTCAGCACGGCTCCCCCCCCTCTATGGCCCGGGCCTTAGGTGAAATTTGCAGGCTTTTGCACAATTTTAAGATAACAAAATGTTGAAATTAACTTTTGTGGCTTTGTAAAGAAATAGAAAAGTTTGTCAAAGTTTTGAGAGCCGAACTTGGTCACATTCGCCCATCACTACTGCCGAGTATTCAAATGGGTAGAGAAGAACATATCAGAATCCAAATAACACCAGAAGAGCATGACCTCAATCAGGACATATTCCAGCTCATCTGTAAAATGTGAGGCCACCTATTGATTTTTATGGCAACCGATCAAAATGTTCTTTGCACGAATTCTGGTTTTATGACACATGGGCAGTGGATGCCATGTTTAAACCATGGAACTTCACCTTCACGTAGATCTTTCCTTAAATACCTATGATTCCACTAGCTGTCAACAAAATAAGGAGGTGCAAAGCAAAATTCGTAGCGATCATATGATTATTGCTGAGGAGACTGGTTTGTGGATCTAGTCAGGAGAGTATGTGTGACCACCCTGGAGCCTGCCCTCTGTTTCAACACTTTTTTGACACTGGGTCCAGTTTCCCATCCAGACCCAAATAAAGGACAAGATTACTAAATAATGGTTACTCCCTGTAGCCGGTGGACACCCTTTTTAAAAGCAAGAATGTTCTTAACCTCATCAGTACACCATAGGGTACAGCCTCCTTTTTAAAAAAATGTTTTTTTAAAGTTCTATTTTTAAAACCATTAAAGTTCAAGTTTTGGCTTCAAATAACATGTGGTCACATTCACCCAATTTTTTTTTTTATAAACCGTCATCCGGAAAACATTTTTGACTACCTGTAAAGCCTAAAATACATCTTGGGGGACCGTGTTTCTAGAATCTAATCCGCTTTGTCGGGATCCCTTTGAACCCATTGAGTCTGTGTCATGGGAAATGTTGACATTTTAAACGTGGGCTTTCTTGTTGCAATCACCTTGGCAATGAGGGTAAGTGAGATTCCAGCCCAATCCTACAGGGAACCCTACCAGCACAAGGGTAAAGCAGTGCTGTCCCCAGGCCTATCTTTTGCTTTCAAAGGGGTTTTTGAGTTCCACCTAAAATCAAGAAATACTTTTGGCCTCATTCTGTGCAGACCACGAGAATTATAAGGAGAAAGAACTTAAGATGCTTGATGTGGTGAGATCATTCCACTGTTGCTCAAAAAGCAACATCCTTCTGAAAATCTTGGCAGGCTTTTTGTTCTTTTTGGAAACTTTAACAAAACGTAAAGCGGCTTCTATTGCAAGATGGATATTGTATACGGAAGACGTACTTGGCAGCTCAGTATGTTCCTCTTACTGTACTGAGGACCCATTCAACAATGGTCATGGCGTCTTAAATTAGGGCTTCTTTTGTTAAGCGACTATATGGGCCAATACTTCTTTTATTTTTAAATGTTATTTTTAAATGCTCAAAGTTTTCTCTGCTTTGCAAACCGCATTCAGAAGAGTGCTGCTTACTGTAGTAGTCTAGTTTTCCCAGTCCAAATTTTTTTGTGGGAGGGTACTGCTATGATGCGTCACATAATGTACCACCATGGGAGATCCCCAGAAATGGGAATCTTTGCTCACTGTAATTTTCTTTTCATGTAGGCCCAATCCCCCTTTCTTTTGAGGGTTGAGGTTTATTTGGGTATTTGGTCTAGATGAGGCATGGCCACTACCGTTATTTATTTTGTTCATTTGGTAGTAGTAATATGTCGGGAGGAGGAATGATCTGCCTTTACTCTCTCCGCCTACAAAAAGTCCAGCTGACCCTTCCAATGTACAAAATGGTTATCCCCAAAGAGGATGTGCTGCCATTGAGCCTACATAAAGACAATACTAGGCACTTTTTTTTTCTTAGATTGTCACAATAGTGTCGGCTTTCATCTCTCTTGTTTCCCTGATCACTTGTTTCACTTCTTCTAATGTGACTTTCAGTGACATTAGTAGACTTATCCGAGAACCTTATCTGAGAAAATGTCAAATAAAACCTTTGTAGTCTGCATGGAAAATGGCTCTGTTTTGCTTGGTGGAGTAAATAAAGTGAGTATAAACAGCATCTGAATACTATACTGCAGACCTTCAGCCTTTTTAAATTAAAATAAAATGAAATAAAATGAAAAGCTACGAAGAAAAAAAAAATAGAGGTAGGTTATCTGCTTTACAGGGCATCACATTGAACTTCTTTTCAAAATAGGTTATATTTGGTGAAGTGCACCTTTTTAACAGACTGGATGTTGTCCTGCACCATATGATTCACTGACCTATAACTCTTTACTGAATACCTGTTAAGGAAGACAAAGTGGTAAAATATGGAAATGAGTTTAGATTTACTGTATCTTTGGGTTTGTTTTGTCTAACATTATAAGTAATACAGGTTTCTTTGAACTTTTTTTGTTGTTGAAATCCCATTCTTCTTTAATCCGTTAATTGTGAAGACAAACTCAACAACTACACAGATTCCATGAACTAATTTGCACGAGACCCATATTTGGTATTCATTGACTTGGGTTCTCCACCGATAACTTAGCACTGCATTAAACCATTTGAATTTCTACAGACCTTCTGCGCCAGTACACATGAATAGGGAATTAAGCCCCTCCCAGCTGGGGTAGGATAATCTTTCAACAAGTCCAGCAGTCTTCTACAAAGACTCTCTGCTTTCCTTCTCACATAAGTTATTTGTGTCCTTTCAGCCAAAAGGGCAGGATCTCCTAACAGGGTTTGCTATTTTCTGCTAGATTTTGTACAAGATGCCACCTGTCTGTTTGCCAGGAAGATAGAAACTTGGCCCAGAACACTAATCTTTGTGACTTGCAGTTGGAAAGTGGCAGAAAAAAAGCAGGTGCGGGCGTACCTATGATTGAAGTCATTGGGCTAAAACAGGGGTGGTCAACTCCAATCCTCAAGGACCACAAACAGGTCAGGTTTTCAGGATATCCCTTTTTGAGCACAGGTGGCTGTGTCGAAGACTGATCCGCTGATTGAGCCAACTGTTCTGAAGCAGGGATATCCCTAATACCTGGCCCGTTGGTGGCCCTTGAGGACTGCAGTTGGCCACCCTTGTGCTAAAATGTGTCCACTGCTTTTGGTGGTATTCAGAGGAGCAATTGTTGAACCATGTTTTACCAAATACAGAGGTGATGCTGCTGAAGCTACCTTACTGTTCTTCAATTACAGTTTCAATGGAGCAAGAAGTGAGTAACCATGAAAACAAGGTTGAGAAAGACATGAAAGCTCTTCCCAAGGAAGAAGATACCAATAGCCTGGCTAAAGAAGACATAGGAACACCAACCCGGAGTAGCAGTAAAGAGGCTACTGTAAAAGGACTTAGTAATTTGGGAAACACCTGTTTTTTCAATGCTGTGATGCAGGTAAGTTTAGTTTATAATTATACTGTACCTGGAAAAAAAAAAGCGCTCTCAGTGACTTAATATTAATAGCCGTCATTTTTTAGGTTGATCGTGTTTGCACACTTCCCTCCTAATAGAATGTGAATATAGGGGTAATTCTTTTTTGGGTAAGAAGATGGGACGTTTTTATTTGTTGTGTTGACTGCAAAGATGGTATTTGTGTTTTGTTTTAGAAACTTATGTAGTGGTGGGAAAAATAAAATCTTGTGTGTAAACAAGGAACATTGTTGTGGCATCGTGGTTCACATTTTTACATTTCAAACGTTTTTTTCCCCTGCCGTCTTGCTGCATATAAAGAACTTATCCCAGACACCGACTCTGAGAGAACTTCTGAATGAAGTTCGAATGGCTGGACAAACTTTGACAATTAAATTGCCTGACTCTTCACTATCTGTAAGTGGTATTATTTGGTTGTATTTCATCTTCTTAAATACAGTTAAGTTAACTTGATTTCATTAAACCATGCAGGTAGTACAGGTTAATTTTTTTGTTTATTTTTCAGATATCTTGCATTATAATATATTACTCAGAAGTGAGGTTGGCTGTTCTTATACAAATCCTCAAATAGATAAAATGATGGTGCTGTGTTATGATGTAATAAATATGTACATACTAATATATATATATATATATGTATATAATCTCCGATGGAGCCTCCGTGGATAGCTGCCGTGTGTGGTGTCCAACACACTCCTGTCGTGGATGCCAGGAGGGTGCGCGCGCACCCGGTCTCCCCCTGGTTCTAAATCCCGCGAGAGTATGTGTCCACCGATACTATAGGATGCTGACACGGCAGTCAGACTTCCTGCATCAGAGTTCCAAGAGTAATAAAAACGGACTGGCTCCAAGGCGAGCGAAAGATAGAATTGCTCAAAATATGAGTTGTGTACAATGAAAGTCAAATGCTAGCTACTTTCCTATGCGTTTCGTCGCGATATGCGACTTCCCCCTGAGGACTACATTCGCCCATAACATATTTTATCTCTAACTTGTCCATGAAAGGTCTTTAAGTATAATGTTAATTTCATTTAACCATGTATTGTCATCATAACTCTGTGCTCACGACATACTTGAAAATGAGGTAACTCTCAATATAATACTTGCTGCTGGTAAAACATTTTATAAATAGATATTATAATGTATAAGATTAGATTTTTAAGTATTACATTTTTACTCCAACAGACATCATTACCGTCAAATGTAATTGGTTTAAAGCAGAAGAACAGGCTGCATTAACTGTGTTAATTTCAGCTTGGGGAAACCCCTGCTTCCAGAGATACTTACCTCTGTAGCGGGGCCGGTATCGCTGCAGTCAGAGAAACTGTGTGCCTAACATGGCGACTTTAAATGTCCTGCAGGCCAATAGGAAGCCGTGACATCATCTGGTTCGGCTTCCTATTGGCCAGTGTGACCGGGACATTTAAACTTCACAGGGATACCGGCAGCACCTACAGATGTAATTATCTCTGGAAGCAGGGAATTCCTGGACCTGAAATTTACACCGTTCCGCTCCAGAGACACCCTGCTTCGATCCTGTAATAAAAAATAAGAAGAATTTTTAAGGGCACTGCAGCCTATTATGCTGCTTTAATTGGCGTGCCAAAACAAATGGTAAGGGTACTCCTTAATGGAGTGAACACCAAAAAGCAAAGTGTGCAAGTGTTGTGAATATGATAACGCTGAATGGCAGTGGTGTGACGACAAAGTGAAATTATAAACAATAAATCAGTCAATATACGAAAATCAGCCTGAAGCTGACAAGTGATATTAGTGACAAATGGTGCATATGAAAAAATGCTGCTCAAAACCCTTGGGGGAAAGGTCCAGGAGGTTCGCCTTGCCGAACGATATTCGATGAGATGGGAGTGCAGTTTTCATATCATATAAAGGAGAAGACATGTAATACATCATAGTGCAATATGTTCTTATAAGTAGATGGGTTATGTCATAGGAACCTCTGAAGTGGGAACTCACATTATTCCAGAACAAAATAAGCACTTCCAAAACTGTGGCAACATTCTCAGAGGTTCCTAGGGGTTCTACTCAGTCCTGATGTTTAACTCCGGCAGATGTGGGGATGGGATTTTGAATCTCGTGCGATGTGTTCCGTTTTAAATTTTTTTTATTGTCAATAAACTTTTGCCCAATGATGGCACCGATCAAGATATTTAAGAGCAGAGACTTCAAGCCATCACCATGACTCCTGATGAAGCTAATCTGTGTCTGGTGTGTGCTGCTGACTCGCATCTGCCCCTGTGAGACGCATTCCTGATCCTCCTCCCTCCGGTCCTGGAAGTTGTCGAAACCGGAAGTGACACAAAAAGGCGAGATGTCGGCAGCGGTGGGAGTTCTGCGCTCCACACACACCATATTATTATGTGCCCACTTTTACCCTACACTGTGTAAGTGTCTATTTTATACCTTTGGATCTATACATTCCATTTTGTATCTGGATTTCACCATGTTGGCTCGCTTTACATTTACACCACCATTGCTACCATCACTTCCACATCCCACGAGATTTGAAATCCTCCCCCCCCCCACATCTGCCTGAGTTAAACATCAGGACTGAGTAGGACCCCTGCGAACCTCTGAGAATTTTGCCACAGTTTTGGAAGTGCTTATTTTGTTCTGGAAGAATGTGAGTTCCCACTTCAGAGGTTCCTAAGACATAACCCATCTACTTATAAGAACATATTGCACTATGATGTATTACATGTCTTCTCCTTTATATGATATGAAACATGCGCTCCCCTATCACTGAATATCGCTTTAATTAGCGGACAGATCCAGTGCATTCAAGGCAAATGCAGAATACTTGGCTATATTTTGAAGGGAGAGCAAAAATCCCTTCGCCCCCATAATGCAAACATATACAGTCCTATGCCGTATAGAAAAATTAAGGCATTCTACACCTGCATATATAAAATGTCCATGGGCCTGATATTTGGGGGATACACATGTTGTTGTCATTTTATTTCCAGACACATCTAGAGGTGAGTCTAGAGCAGCAGCCGGGACCCCTGACTTTGGCAATGTGCCAGTTCCTCACTGAAGTGCAGGGGGCAAAAAGAGGGGTAGTGACCCCTAAAGAGCTCTTCTCTCAGGTCTGTAAAAAGTGAGTATGTGGCAGCATTGCTCTGTTGTACTAGAAAGGAGAGGGAACAGCGCAAAGCTGAACTGCTGAGGGGTAAAGGTGTGTTAAATCTATTTGTCCTATTTAGTATGCAGCAGCATTTCCACTTTGCAAGTGAACTAATGACGGTGGCATGTTGAATAGGTTTCATGTAGATCATTTAAAAAATGTATGAGTATTATAAAATACTATTTTAATGCTTTTTTGTTTTGTATAATCTCGTGTGAGAAGACGAAAGTATATTGTGAATCACAATTCTCTCGTTCTTTATCTGCCAGCATTACCCAGACAGATAACTATCCTGGATCTCATCCTACCTCTCCCATCGTACTTTCAGTGTCTCTTCTGCTAACACCTCCTTCTCCTCTATTGATCTCTCTGTGGGGTTACCCCAGGGCTCTGTCCTGGGACCTCTTCTCTTTTCTCTGTATACACTCTCTAGGTGACCTAATAACATCTTTTGGGTTTAATTATCCTCTATGCTGACGACACACAAATATACTTTTCAACACCCGACCTTACACCTGCTGTACAAACCAAAGTTTCTGAATGTCTCTCTGCTATATCATCCTGGATGGCCCTCCGCCGCCTTAAACTCAACATGGCTAAAACAGAGCTCCTCATACTTCCTCCCAAACCTGGCCCTACTACCTCCTTCCACATTACTGTTGGAACTACGATCATTCACCCAGTAGCCCAAGCACGCTGCCTAGGGGTCACACTTGACTCCTCTCTCACATTCGCCCCTCACATTCAAAACATTTCTAAAAACCTGTCACTTTTTCCTCTGCCATATCACTAAGATACGCCCTTTCCTCTGTTGCTTGACTGCTAAAACTCTGACTCAGGCCCTCATTCTCTCCCATCTTGATTACTGTAACCTCCTGCTGTCTGGCCTTCCTGCCTCTCATCTGTCTCCCCTACAATCTATCCTAAACGCTGCTGCCAGAATCACTCTACTCTTTCCTAGATCTGTCTCAGCATCTCCCCTCATGAAATCCCTTTCCTGGCTTCCGATCAAATCCCGCATCTCACACTCCATTCTTCTCACTTTTAAAGCTTTACACTCTTCTGCCCCTCCTTACATCTCAGCCCTAATTTCTCGTTATGCACCATCCAGACTCTTGCGTTCTTCTCAAGGATGTCTTCTTTCTACCCCCTTTGTATCTAAAGCCCTCTCCCGCCTTAAACCTTTTTCACTGACTGCCCCACACCTCTGGAATGCCCTTCCCCTCAGTACCCGACTAGCACCCTCTCTATCCACCTTTAAGACCCAACTTAAGACACACTTGCTTAAAGAAGCATATGAATAGCACTGTGGATATTCGGAACACATGATACATAAAGCTTGGCCCCCTGCAGACGCACTTACCAGAACTCCCTCCTACTGTCTCTGTACGTTCTCCCTACCTACCAATTAGACTGTAAGCTCCTCGGGGCAGGGACTCCTCTTCCTTAATGTTACTTTTATGTCTAAAGCACTTATTCCCATGATCTGTTATTTATATTATCTGTTATTTATTTGATTACCACGTGTATTACTACTGTGAAGCGCTATGTACATTAATGGCGCTATATAAATAAAGACATACAATACAATAACGGTGCGACAAGAAGCATTTAATAAGTACAGTATGACTATTTCATAAATGAGTTTTTTTTACATGGTCTATTCTGTGCAAGAGCCCTGTTAAGACTGCTATGCCGAACAATGCCTTCAAGTCTGCAACTCCTGATAAATGCATTACTAATGCACATTATATATTCTTTTCAGCACTAGAGAGCGTTTATTTCCATTATTGTAGAGGTTCTTAGGGATTTATTAACTGGAACAGGAGTGACCAACTCCCGTCCTTAAGGGCCACCAACAGGTCAGATTTTAATGATATCCCTGCTTCAGCACAGGTGGCTCAGTCAGAGACTGAGCATCCTTGTGGTGAAGAAGGGATATCCTTAAAACCTGACCTGTTGGTGGCTCTCGAGGACTGGAGTTGGCCACCCCTGCACTAGAATGTTACTGACATTGTTGGTCGTTACGCCATCCTCTTCAATGATGAATGATGTATATTAGCTACTGTACCATACGTCTGTGAGTAATGGGTGCGTACTTGAAAATGCAGACGTTTTGCTAAAAATGCTTTTGATAGGATTCTAAGATAGGACAGCGGTTGGGATTTTCTAAATATTGCTTTATACATCCGTTCTGATCAGCAATGCAACAGTTGAAATTGAATGGTACATAGATATCATTATACAATATTGTATCCTAATTAAAGAAAATTCTAACATTTCCAATGTAGAAACGGGACCCAGCGCAGCTCTTCCCATCCGTGCTTAATAATGCTTCTGTTATTTCACGAGTGGTCTGCTTCCCTTAACGGCATGTTTACTGTTGCAAGTTAAAAGGGAAAGGCTCATTATCGAGTTTGCTAACGCAATTAACTTCTATTGTGTTCCCTTCTTCGGAGCCTGCATTTTTTGGGAAGTTAGTCCAAGCAATATGTTTTGCAAATAATTTAATTATGAAATGTTGAATGAAGGAGAACTTCTTATTTTTTTCACTTTCTTTTGTCCAATAACTATATACAAAAATATGACGGAGTACTATATAATCCATTGTTCTCACCTTCTGTTAAACGGGCCTTGGGACGAGTTTTATAGCACGCATAAAGAGGAGACGTGTGCTCTCAAAAGCTTTGTATACACAATGACGTGCATGAAGGGGAAACGTGATCTTGGGTTACATAGGAAAGAGAAGCAATATACCCCATGAGTACTTAAAGCAGGAAGAAAATACATGTTGGCAGGAAGCATTCTCTTAACTCGTTGTGAACCATGGGGTTCATTTGGCCTACGATCCACACTTCATGTTTATTCTCTGTTATTATCAGTACTTTTGATGACACTTTATTTTAATGTGTATGTGTTTCCTTTCCTTCCAGAGCAATACGGTTTAAAGGCTACCAGCAGCAAGATAGCCAGGAATTACTGCGCTACCTGTTGGATGGCATGAGAGGAGAGGAAATTCAGGTAATGCACAGAATACATAACACTGCAAATGTGCGTTTAAACAAGTAAATATCGTGTGTGTGTGTGTGTGTGTGTGTGTGTGTGTGTGTGTGTGTGTGTGTGTGTGTGTGTGTGTGTACAGATATGAACTTGTGTGTAAATAATTTGTGTGTGCCATCTTATACAGACATGTATAGATAATGTCTACCTTCTGTGCAAAAGTGTAACGGTGATATATCAAAGCAAAGATAGTGATCATGCGATCACATGCAGTCCCTGATCTATGCACTCAAATGTATAAGCAGGAAAATCGGACTGTGTCCTGGGATCCCAATATCCCTTCAGGGCTGCTGTGACGTCGTTACAGTGGCGTCCGTGAGGGAGACGGCTTGATCAGCCACCCAGCGCGGAGCATGGTTGTATTGCGATGCTCCTTATTTATCACTATATAGACGCATTTGCTACATTTCTTACTCGGCAATAAGTGTATCCATGTTGATGGCTGTAAGAGACATTGCGTCTTTAGATGAATATAGACCTGCACTGCTGCTAAAAGTGTAAAAGGATATGTACACACACCTAATGTAGAGTTGAATGTTTTTGGAACTGCTCATGTGACTGTGACGTATCACACTGTGTATATTGAACACAATGGCTTTACTTGTTCACAGTACCGTCATCATAAATTGGGGTGTCAGCTGATACAACAATATACATACTCGTGATTGTGCGGAAAAAAAATAAAAATATATATATATATACATACTGTACACATACATATACGTGTGTGTATGTATGTATGTATGTATATACACGAGAGCGGATTTTACACTACTCCGAGATGGATATCCAGGCCGTTACACCTCCGTGTGGTTCTCTCTCCTGTGTATATATTCCCACACTGATACAATCTGCAGACTAAGATACTACCCCATACCGCTACTAACTACGGTGTATATAAAGACTGATCTATACTTTGAAAATACTTATATCTAGGTAAGCCATCTGGATTTATTTTGGCCCCTAGAATTCCATCTCGTGCTATCACTATTCACAACTCGCTAATATCTGTCACTGTGTATTATTAATAGTCTATTGATCTGGCTATTGCCAATTGGGCATACATACACCTTTGTCATACGTATATACATATATGCAGATATAGATATGACTCTCTAGCCACCAAGCCGCCTCATCATTGGGGATTTTAAATATTTTCACTGTGTGTGTGTGTGTGTCTGTGTGTGTGTACATATACATGTGTGTGTTCACAAACAAGATACCGCATACACACCTACAGTAAATTGGTATCCAAAGAAAAGCAACATATCTCAGATTTATAGATAGCTGGTCGGTGCTCTGGGACAAATAACAATGTACGCACAAAAAAGAGAAAAATAAGCCCCAGAATGAGCACTCAGAATATCCACAAACTTGTGAATAATCTGAGTGCACATTGTGGGACTGTTTTTTCTCTTTTCGTGTGTGTGTGTGTGTGTTTCTATATCTATATCGATCGTCATTGTTGCCGTTATGAATACAATTTTATTGTTTATGACGATTGATACATCAGTTTGACCACTGAAGGGATATTGGGACCCCAGGACATACTTGGTCCGATTTTCCTGCTTATACATTTGAGTGTATATATCAGGACTGCATATGATCGCATGATCACTATCTTTGCTTTGATTTATCATCATTGGTTTTTCCCTTTTGCACTGATGTAATCTATTTTTGATATCTCGCTATATTCGGGTTGAGCGGTTTTGTCAACTATTTAGCGTTTGCAAAAGTGTAAAGGCCAATAACATTTTTGTCTTCGGTGTATCCATGCTGAAATAAATTGATGGACACCTAGGTAAGCGTAATAAGCGATGATTCACTGAGCTAACAGACATCACAAGATATAGCTGCAATGCGATGCATATAAACACAATAGCACACAATACAGCGTGCGTATATCACTTCTGTATTTTGAAAACTATGGTAATTGTATTTTCCCTGACTTACACCTCAAAGACAGTCCCAGCCAATCAGGTTTTTGTTTCTTGCGCATGGCAAGCAGCTACCATGCAATGTCAGCGATATTTCTTGCAGTGTCAAGCAGGACAAAATACTGTAGATGTTGCTCTAGGAATATTCCATAAGCCACCATTATTCATCTGTTCTGTGAAAAGACCAATTCAGCTCACTAGAGGTCACACCTGCTTCAGTATTTGGACCATGGCCTTTAGTCTTACTGTTCTACTTGTTGCTACATTGATTGATTGTGTGTGATAGAAAATATATTTGTATCCAGTGACACATCGTGCTTGGCCTTCAGCGTAAGGCTTTGGACATGGTCAGGCAGATGGCGCTGAGCCGCGCTGAGGCAGCGGACTTTCCCCTGGCACCCTTTATGAGGGCGGCTTTAGGAGGCGCTTCCGCAGGCATGCAAGGCGAAGGAGACAGATCGATTTAAGTTTTGGCGCTGAGGGGAGCGCAGGGCCGGTCACGTGAGCGGTTCGCCTAATGAGGGCGAACCAGCTCTGTGATGTCACTGGCCCGCCCCCAGACACGTCCCCGGATGGCACGCGCACTAAGGTCAGGGAAAGCACTCGCTTTCCCTCAGCCTCCGCGCGCAGTCTCTATGGGTCTCGCGTAATCATGATCTTTGCTTGTCACTAGTTTCTGAGATCACCCAGCCGGCACCCTGCTCCAAAAGATACCCGGACTATCACTGTCCTTATTCATTTCATGAGTTCACTCCCTTCATAAGAGGGATAAGGTGTAATAGCATTCTAGCGCAATTTATTGGTACTAATTACAAACCATCCATTAACCTTGTTTTATATGCACGCTGTGATAACTACTAGATCCAGTATGTACATTATTTAATCTCTTCCTTTCTGTCTGTAGGATTTCCTATTTATGGAGATACTGGGGTATATATACATGTTAGACATTTGTACCTTGTAGGTTCACGTTTCAGTAATGCGCTATATTCTATCATGGAGGAGTTGGAGGCAAATGCCTTTCTATAGCAGAATGAGGACTGCCTCTTCCCCATCTAGGATATTTCCCCATCTGCAAGACAGTCGTGTCTCCACCAGCAAAAGTGGCTTGTCTGATATTTATCCTTTTTTTTTTTTTTTTCCTCCTGGGTTTAGCTAGATACAGATACCATCATTTGAAGAGTAATTATAAATCATCATTTGTTTTCTCCCTCTGGGGAGCTGTGATTACCAGAATAGTCTGTAGACTCGTCTTTGATCACCCTTCACGTAAAAAAAAATGCTGCTGCTTTTATTTATTTTGTTTGTTTGTCTAGACCAGGGATGGCCAACTCCAGTCCTCAACGTCCACCGACAGGTAAGCCACCTTTGCTGAAGCAGGGATATCCTTAAAACTTGACCTGTTGGTGGCGCTTGAGGACTGGAATTGGCATCCCCTGCACTAGTACAAGAAAAGGCATTAGTAATGCTAACCAGGTGATTGTTGGAAGCTACAGGATTGCGTCTGAATTCCTCCTTGGCCTTTCTTTTGTCTGTGTGTGTGTGTGAACAATGTCCTGTTTCTCTAAGCGTGTATTTGTTCCTCTTAATTGGTAGAGAATAATCGTGGCCATGTCTAAGGCGCTGCATGACACGTCAGAAAAAATAGACGAGGAGGAAATAAAAAAGAAAGTTAAAGGTAAATGGTCACCTTTATTTAACTTAAATTAGTTATTGTAAGATGTTAAATATAACTTTGCATATTGCTAAACTGTAAGTATATCTGTGATCACTTGTTTATATGTATGTCTTTATTTATATTTATTTATAAAATGTTTTACCAGGAAGTAATAGCACCATTAGTGTACATAGCGCTTCACATTAGTACTACACGTGACAATCATATAAATAACAAAAAATACACATAACAGATCATGGGAATAAGTGCTTCAGACATAAAAGTAACATTTCGGAAGAGGAGTCCTTGCTCAGTCCGGGAAGCTTACAATCTAATTGGTTGGGGGAACGGGTAGGGGGATCCCAAACAAACTAATGTTTTAGTGGAACTTGTACAGTGCTATGCCAGAAGACATATATGATATCTTGCCTTTATAGACCCGTCCTTCAGCATATTCTAAATTGAATGGTCCCTGTAAAAGATTTCCAAACCCTTAAAGGAAGGGGCTTGACAGTTTCTTTAAAAAATAAATAAAAAAAGGTGATACTTTTACCTTCTGTAAGGATAAAGGGCTTTATATACTAAGCAGCGGTATAAATCCCACGTTCCGGCGCCAAGACCCCTTACATACTTAATACTTAAATGGACTGTAACGGGTCTCCCTGTGCCAAAAGGTGTCTTCTGGCATAGCACTGTACAAGTTCCACTAAAACATTAGTTTGTTTGGGATCCCCCTACCCTCTACAACCCTATATAAACATATTGCGTAAACGACACAAATGTTATTGTTTGCTCAAGATCTAACACTTACAAAGGCAATATGATCCAAGTGTCGCTGAAAGGTTCCCACTTTAATCCCCAATATAATGGAGCGGCAACTCAATAGGTGAAAAATATATGACAACTCCGGTGCAAGAGATAGAAAAGCACCTATTTGTGGAGATGCACTCAAATGGTGCGGGGGGGGGGGGGTAATATACTATACCCCCCCACCCCCGCACTTAGTCGCCTCCAAACAGGATTGTTGTTGGACAACCTTTTAATTATTGTTTACCATTTTGTAAATATTGATTACATCTCACTATTTGTATATTATCTTAATTGATGTATTAAGTCACGTTTTAAAACTTGAGTCGTTAATCCTTCAGATTCAATTAAACAATAATTTAATTTGCTCTACTTTATTATACCCAGCCCATTGAGTGCATCTCCATAAATAGGTGGTTTTCTTGCTCTAGTACCTGTCTTCCTATATAAACAGACTCAACTGCGCGGTTAAGTCCACCCCCTGAAAACCAATAGTGATTTGATTTTAGTCATACAACATTCGTCCGGACGTAACTATAGATGAACATGGCAGTGCTGTCTTGTCAGTGAACTTCGTACACCCGATTCAAGGCGTTCTCTTTCTATGATTTTCATATTGGCGTGACTCGAGGGGGGGGGGGGGGCGTTTTTACATATTAAAAACACATCCGAGTACTTTACCAATTTTGATCATATGTATTAATGAACAGTTTACTGCATCCACAGCAGGTCTGTCATGAACACCTTCCACTTTGTAAACAGTATTTTCTCTCAGCGTTGTGCTTGCATTTGTCATGCTCATGGTTAAAAATGTTCGTGAAATTGAGGGAGAATATTTACATAATGCATCCAGTTGGCAGTGTATTCATTAATCCCCACCTTTTATTAATTACATATGCAAATAAGCAGTTTGCACTGGCAAATAACGCACATGCTTATTTTTCTTTTTTTCTTTTATAAGAGTGTGAAAAACGAAGAGCAGTCCCAAACTTTGTGGATCGTTTGTTTGGGGGAGAGCTCACCAGTACAATTATGTGCGATGAGTGCCAAACGGTACGTAGACTTGTGGGCAAAGGTACACTTGCTTTGTTCTTCGCTAAATAGCACTGACCATGTATTCAATGTTACACAGAAATCCACAGACACAATGTGCCTCCCATGCATGCATGAGCTGATTATAGAAATGAATCACTATTTGACGTATTTCTTTTTCTTGAAGCCCTAATCACTGTACCATAAAGTGACTTAACCATAATAACAAGTAGTTGGGGCTGGGATATGAACCAGGTTCTAAGTGTATTTCCCAATGGGCTGCCACCCCTTTTCATTTCTTGCCTCATTACAGAATGTGCTGTATAGAAAAGTAGGTCCCGCTCTCAGCAGCCAGTACTTCTACATGCTTCCTGAAGCTATGAGAACCCAATCTGTAGGACTTACTTTCCCCTCATCCTCAGGAAGCCGTGTGTACTGTAGCTACTGGTGGCTTGAAAAAGCTCTTCTATATGTTGGCAAACTTTTTAACACAACTTAATATATATTTTTTATACTGCTGCCAATGCTCACATAGTAAACATAGCTAGAATACTGGAGAAAAGTACTATATAGATCTAAAAGTTTCTACAGAAAGTGATCTACCGAATTCTGTAACTAAACATCACTTATGTCATTTGAAAAGGTAGAGTCATCCGAACAGGAGCTCCAGAATCACATAGTGATGGGATTATATGAAGAGGATATCTATAGATTATTTATTTATCACATGTTTTATCAGGAGAAATACATTGTTATCTCTCGTTTTCAAGTATGTCCTGGTCACAGAGTTATGATAACAGATACGTGGTTACAAATACATAGTTACATTGAGTGAGCAGGGTTATACATTATATACAAGGCATTGCATGCACAGTAAGATAATGTTATAGGCGTCTGTAACAGATGCCCTTTCTTATCCGTCTTGTTTTATTTTCTCCAAGGTATCCTTGGTCCATGAGCCTTTTCTTGATTTATCTCTTCCGGTTTTGGATGATTTGGTAAGAAAATTGGTGACTCTTTATTTTTTTTCTTATTTGCAAGTAGGTCAAACCATATTAAAGCCTGGTTCATAATGTTTCATTTTCATGTAAAGTACTTTTAGGAAAATACATTTTTAAAACTAATTTACGAACTTCAGATTCAGGCCAAAAATAACACATGCAGATTCTAAGGATGAGATATACCGCAAAAAGTTTGTTTTGTAGAAAATAATCGGCAATCTTGAAAGTATTCACTGCCATATTATGTTTCACATTTGTACACAAATATACAGAATATATGACGTTTTACAGTATAAACAAAAGAATCATTTGTGCCAGTGACATATATGTTTGAAGCTTGTTTCTTAGCACAGATCTAGTAGTTGCAGAGGATAACGCTACCTGAACCTGGCAGATTTATTTGGCGTGAAGTGAAAAACACCCTTTAGGTGCAGACGTTGTTACATCTCATTATAATATTGCTCGGCCTATTGTATCTTGGGCGAGTACAAAAAGTCAGTCTCGTAGTTGTGTATGCTGTAGGTGCAACATCGTTTGTTCAGTTGGAGGGTGAAGCAGCTACACGGTGAAATGCACGAGTGATGCATCAAACGTCCATTTTATTTATATTTATTTCTTAAGCTTCTGAAAAAAAATATTCCAAAAGCTTCAAAAATTGTTCATGAAAAGAACGACGAAGAAGAAAACGATGACAGCTATATAAAGGAGAGAAATGAAGTGTCACCTGGGCCGAGTAAACACCTTCAGAAAAAAGCAAAGAAGCAAGCGAAAAAGCAAGCAAAGGTTTGTAATTGTGAACCCGCACTGCTGTTTAGTGATCGGGGAATGCATAGGAATTAACAGAACACCTGCAGGGGCGAGAAACCGTTTGAGAACCCTTTAGGGTTTTCACATATTTCAAACCTAAAATGTTATTAGATCTTAATCTTAATCCTAATAATAAATAAAGATTACCTGATCAAGTAAATGACACAAACATTTGGGGGCCTATGCAGAGAGCAGCGAATTTTAAAATTGGCGAGTTTAATAAAAAGTAGCTTTTTTGGAGAGTTTTATTCTCCATATGCAGAAATGTGCGAATTCTGCTATGTTTAACATGAATGCGTGTGGCGAGTTTAAATTGGCGAGATGCGCGCTGCAGAAATGTGTTTAAAAAAAATCGCGCCTTTTTTTTCCCTTTGCTATGGCCGCGAGCGGCAGCTTCTTGCCAACTTTTTCTGGCGAGGCAAAAAGGAGACAATCGCGCCATTTTATTGGCGCGAACAGCCGCTAGATGCCGTTCGCGCCTCTCTGCATAAGGATATTTTTAAAACTGGCGAGATGGAGGTTCTCGCCAGCCGCGAGGCGAGTTTTAGAAATAGAAAAAAAAAATTGGCGTGTTTTTCGTAACTCGCCATTTTCTGCTGTTTTCTGCGCGATTTTCTCCAAAAAATGGCGAGTTTTGAAATAGCGCTGCTCTCTGCATAGGCCCCATATACTTTTTCAACATGTATTTATCCACAAACGATGCAACATTCAATATCCATGTGTGGAAAACGTATGTGAACCTTTAGATTAATTACCTGATGGCGTTCCCTTGAGGAGCAATGACTTCAACTAAGCGTTTCCTGTAACTGCTGGTCAGTCTCTCACATCGGTTTTGAGGCATTTTGGGCCATTCCTCCTTACAGAACTGCTTCAACACAGTTGCATTTGAGGGCTTCCTTGCATGGAGAGTTCGCTTCAGGTCCTGCCACAACATTTCGATGGGGTTTGAGTCCGGACTTTGACAAGGCCATTCTAGAATGCGGAATTTCTGTTTTACAGTGGATTGGTAGGGCCCCAAATTCTTCAAAATGGTTTTGTAACCCTTTCTAGACTGATGAGCATCAATAACTGTTTTCTGAGGTGCTCTGAGATTTATTTTGATTGCGCATGACATCTTTCCACACACCTGTATGGTGAAGTCCAAACTCACAGTTTCTGATCTTTATATAGGGTGGGGCCTCCCAAATTGACCCCTGAAGATCTACCTATTTATTTAAACACCGGATTCTAATTTAGCTGATAAAACCAGGGTTTCCCTTACTTTGCACATACCCTGACTCTTAATTACTCATTGTCTGTCTAATTCATATATCATTTTGTTTCAAAAGACATGGAATTGGTTAATATAAACCGAGTTGGATATTTAAGAAAAGACAGGTTTTAATTCAAGAAGGTTATCATAGAAAAACTATAACATTTTCGTATTTATCATTTTAGGTTCACAAACGTTTTCTTGCCACTGTACATTTCACAAACAACATGCATGATATAGGCTTTTTTTATCAGCTTTTGATGTTCATTGTAAATCATCAATTAATTACTGGCTACCCACAAAATCCTTGTGCTTCTTAAGCACGCATCAAGGAATTACATTGTCATGACATAACTAACCAATGTTTGTTTTCCGTGTGTGAGACCGTTTGGCATATACTCACAAGCATGTTGACATGTGGCAGACTCTTAGCTATAGTGTCAGAAATAATTTTTGGAAATAACTTAAAGGTGTTGGTTCCTTTCTATTATTTCTTTATTTATTGTTTTGTCTACTCGGGCCGCAAGGGGGGTCTCCAGAATTTGAACCGTGTTCATTTTAGATCCTGGGACCTCCTGTTTCTTGAGATACTTGCCTCCAAAGGTGCCTGCATCTGTGTAAACAATCTGAACGTTTACATCTCCCATCGCGGCTTATTGCCCCTTGGGCCGCAGGAGAGTTTAGAATCTGAAAGTAATGACAGCACCTACGGAGGTATCTTGGGAAGCAGGGAGTCCCCAGAGCTTTAACCGGGGACCCCCGACTTCATTCCTATTTAAATGGGAAAGAAAATTGGGAATACTACATTAAAGATTGTTGTGCAAAGGGTTGTAAATGCACCTGCAAAAAAAATGTCTGCACAACCGTTGCTGTAGCTCTGAGAATGCTTTGATTTTTCGTTATGTTATTTACTACACTTCTACAGAATCAACGTCGACAGCAGAAAGTTCAGGATACGGCGATACAGTTCAGTGATCTCAACACCATGCAGGATAATCAAAATGGTAACGAAGAAACCGTCTTGCACAATGACAGCGAGCTAGAAACCAACTTAAAACAAGAGGATGAAATCGGAACACGACTTGAAGAACTCGGGGGAAGTGAAAACGATGCAGAGAGTCAGGAAAATAACACTGAAAAAGGTGCAGCAAATCAGGAAAATAACACTGAAAAAGATGCAGCAAATCAGGAAAATAACACTGAAAAAGATGCAGCAAATCAGGAAAATAATACTGAAAAAGATGCAGCAAATCAGGAAAATAACACTGAAAAAGATGCAGCAAATCAGGAAAATAATACTGGAAAAAATGCAGCAAATCAGAACGATAACACTGGAAAAGATGCAGAGAATCTGAAAGATAACACAGAAATATCAGCCATTCTTGAAAATGGAGTTTCTGATCAATTCAACATTGAAGATATAGATCTTCAGGATGAGACTTTGGAAGATTTAACTGCTAGTACTATGGTTACTGACCCTTGCACGGAAAATTACATTAAGGAAGATGAACTGACCAATAGCTTAAACAGACTCAATTTGTGCCCTGACCTTGATCCTAGCGAAATAGATATTGAAATAATAGATGGCCGGGAGCTCTCAACACAGTGCTATGAAGTGGTGAACGAAGACCCGGAGGTTGCCTTTTGTACTCTGGCAGATAGGAAGGAGCTTCCGTCAGATGAGTGCTCAGTCCAGAGTTGCCTCTATCAATTTACTCGCAAAGAAAACTTGACTGGAAACAACCAGTTGCTGTGTAATGTTTGCACACGGAAAGAGCCCAATGGACCAAAAAAGAATGTTAAAGGTATGATAAAAGAATCTCCCATTCACCTTAGGGTAGAAAAATACATATAGTTATTTTGTATGACTGCTCCATTTTCAGAATATACACAATGGGTTATGCTGCACACCAAATAGAGAAAAATAATACATACAGTGTACCGGTGCTGCTAGTTCAAGGAGTACCTGTCAGGATATGCCAAGGCAATATTCAGGAAAAAAAGGGTGATCCAACGCTCTACGAATTTGATATCAAGATAATTTATTAGTGCCACACAACGTTTCGACCTAGATAGGTCTTTCTCAAGTGACTAGGTCGAAACGTTGTGTGGCACTAATAAATTATCTTTATCAAATCCGTTAGATCACCCTTTTTTTCCATTTTCAGAATAAGCATAAACACAAGTTGTATTCAGTGACCGAGTTGGATGAATTAATGTCTGCTGATGTAAATCAAAACTAGGAGGACCTTCATAGGACAGGCTTCATGTTGTACATTATTTTGAAAATGTTAAATTGTGTTGCCCAGTCGATGATCTGTAAATAAATCCATACATTGTTTATAGTGTAAGTCAAAGGCCAGAATGAGTCCTTCCTCCATTTAAGGCAAAGAAAATACAGGTGTTTTTGTTACTCACATGATGTACACCTACAATTAATGTAATTTTTCAATGTAATACATGGACAGTCCATCATAATGAACGAGACTGACTTTGTCATACCCTGGTTTTTACATGTTTATAAGTTTTGATTCAGTCTTTGACTTGGAATATTAGATTCTACCCAAACCGGGGGATCAGTGTTTCCCCCCTGACCTCCATGGGCACCACAGTTTCGGAGATACCGGCACTGGCAAGAATACTTGCCACACAATGACCGAGCGTCACCAGCTGCTGATGGAAAATTGCAACGTCATCCAGAGATGACGTTTGCGTCTTTCTGTTGTTGACTTCATGGGCATATTTGTAAGGTTTGTTTTTCACAAAATAACTCTGGGAGCCCAGATCCGCTCCTAGGGCACTCAGGTAAAAATAAATACATACAAAAATGGGTCATTGTTGTTTTAAACAGGAGTGCTGGGATTTTCTGCTGACCTCTAGTTTCCACCATGGTAACTACAATTGGCGCTGCTACTGCCCTCTTTCTGCAGTTGAGGGAGCCACTAACTGCCCTCTAAGAAAAGCAGTTTGTATTGTATAATATTTACTTGTTATTGTGCCTTTCATATCAGTGTGCAAGCTTTTAAAAATCCTAAATTGTCAAACAACCATTGGAAAAAAAATATATGATGTATTCCATGGAAGAGTAAGTGAACGTGAAGGCATTTTACACACGTTATACTGCATTTTTCCAATATGGCAATTCATTTTTGTAATCGACATTCTAAATTAATTAGTTTAAAAAAAAGCTCAAAATGCGTATACAAGGTCAAGCTAAAATCTCATTGATGTATGCCGACATACGTTTGTGTTTGTTCAATGTTTGTTTTTTCCTGTGTGGATTCCAGTTATCAGCACTGTTTGTATTTCCAGGTGAGAAGAAGCATGTATACACCAACGCTAAGAAGCAGATGTTAGTCTCTCTTCCTCCTCCCATCCTTACTCTGCATTTGAAGAGATTTCAGCAGGTAATGTGCATTGTGACCTGACAGTAGATTTGTTCTTACATAACTGAAAATGCTGTTATTGATGACACAGTGAATAAATATATACCCTTTAAAACATTGAAGTATTCATTTTTTTGTGATATGTATGACTTTTTCATACTGTATATAATAAAAAATATAGTTATTCACAAGTATTTCTACCATTTTGATGCAGTTTGAAGCATAGTAGGCACCTTTTTGCAGTTCTATCTATCTCTTGCGTTGTGTTTAGACCGGTCAGTGCAGAACATTGTTTTACAGGACACTCCAGCTCTGACCAAATTAAATTAGCAAACCTCCTATTCAAATGTTCTACATTTTTTAAAGATTAGGAACCTGGTCTCCCGGAGCTGAACAAATGCTATTTTTCTATGTATGGGATATTTACCTTTTAATGTGTCTGTCTGCTTCTGGTCTTTTTGGGGAAAATATAAAAATAATACCTTTTGTGTGTATAGCGCTTTCCTCTAAATGGAACTCCTCTCCCTATATGACTACAGATGAGTTCATCTCTAAGCACTGCTGCTTTAATACTAAGGTAGCATAATGAGCTGTATTATTCCTGAGTTGTATACAGTAGTTATAATCATAGACAACATAAGATTGAAACTATAAATGTAAACTTGAACTTTTAAAGTGGAAAATAATGCATTATGTGTCTAATCATCTCTAGGCTGGTTTTAATCTTCGCAAAATTAATAGGCATATAAAGTTTCCTGAAGTGATAGACCTGGCTCCGTTCTGTAATGTCAAATGTAAGGTAAGTGACAGTCTCTTTAAAAAATAGCAATGCCTCATTCAATTAAAAAACAAAAAAAAAATTGACTTTATATATGAAACCATTTGCACACAAACTCCTCATCAATTTCTATGCAGCATTGTGCTCCGTATAAAAGTTGAGATGCTCATGTATTGGTGCTATAAACTCTGTATTTTAGTCTTTGCTCACTTAGAAATTCAGAAATATTTCACAGTCAACACATTTGTTGCTGAGAAATCCTTCAGTGTGCTGCATAACACAGACCTCTCTGGCATTGGCTTAGGTTAACCGGCCCCAGAGTAATATGCACTGTCAAGATGGCTTCTAAATAATGCCATTGGAGTCCAAGAAGATGGGCCCTGCGTGGTTCATATTGTCCCTGGTTTATGTGCCTATGGAGAAGTTAATTTGTTATCCATGAACCTAGTCTAATCCAGGCAGGATGTGACTCGCCATCTTGTTTCCTTTGGACTTTTGTGAGAATCTAAAGAGCAGGATCACATTATTGTTCTGATTGCTTTAGATATTTCACTTTGGTCCGAGCACATAAGAAATATGCAAGGTCTAATAGAAGGAATTTTATTTCATGGGTTTGCATACGGATTGAAGAAAGGGAGAAACGTAATATTGGAAAATTGACCTGGAAATCACGCTTTTATTTTTATTTTTTATATATATATATATATATATATATATATATATATATATATATATATATATATATATATATATATATATATATATATATACTGAGATGTGGTTTTAGTCATTGTATCTTCTACCTTTTTGTTTTGGTCTCTCGTGTATAAATATTCTTGCAACAATTATACAAAGGAGGAAAAAGCGTTCCACATACAGCCACTCAATTTAAATGTATAGACTTATGAGTGATGAGATAATAGGAAGTATGCATTGCTGTGAACCTAACTTTTATATAAGTAACAAATGGATGAGACTGTATTATTTGTGATCATGATTAAAGGTTAAGCTTTAACAGGACGTAGAGTGGTGTGCTCCTGAAGTGGATCTCTGATTTATGGGAATCTCTGTATGCCCTATAGTCTTATGTGTTTGTCACTTGTAAATATTCTTGCATGTTAACTAGTATAAAAGAATTAAGATATACGATAACTGCCTCTTGTACATTTAAGACTTCCAAAAATAACTTGGATACATATTTATTTTTTTAGAGCATCAATCACCACGATTTAAGCCATGAAACATTTCACTGCCATTAACTTTATTTTAGTCTTAACTGGATCTGAACTATTACATATATACCGCCCAAGTTTCTTTGCAGAGTATGTTGCTTTTAAAGTAGTACATTTAACTTGGAAGGCAACACTTTGCCACAGAACAACCTAAATAACATAGTAATTAAAGTGAAGACGTTCCTGAGACGTTTTCCTGACTGTAGGACCTTATGATTTCCATTTTAAGAAATTGGTCATTTGTTATTCACAGAACATCCCTGAAGGTGATTCAACATTGCTGTACTCCCTGTATGGGGTCATTGAGCACAGTGGTACCATGAGGTCTGGGCACTACACAGCTTATGTGAAATTGCGAAATCCATGCCCCAGGCTGTGTGAGATGGTACTTGGGGGAGTAATTCCTGAAGGTAAATTTATATACTTTTTAATTTTATTTCATGCTTTCATTTATAAGCGGCTAACTAGATTTATTATAAGTGCAACAATATATACTGTATCCTATGACTTTTTTTTATTTCTACTCCGTAGTTTCAAATGGTGAGCCAGCGAAAGGTCATTGGTACCACATAAGTGACACTCATGTGCAAGCTGTTCCTGTTACTAAAGTGCTGAGCTCTCAGGCTTACCTCCTGTTCTACGAGAGGACACTGTAAGATGGGACTGGAAGATCTCTATGTTGTGCTCCTGTATTTGCCAAGGAATATTTATTCTATACTAATTGAACTACTGAGACGTAGCGTACGGTTTTGGAAGCCATGTAAAATCTATCACGAGCACAACTTTGTGAGGACACTGCTGAAGCTTCTACGTTGAGTAACAAACCTGGAAATAGGAACGTGTTCAAGGAGAGTGGTGGTGAAAATCTCTGAGGATAAAGGAAGACTATCCTTCTAAACACCATGGCTGCTGGAAGAACGTTTAGTGGATGTGTTGCAGGTCCCACTAACCGTTACAATTATGCAATAAATGATATGCAATCATGAAAATGCAACCATCAATATTATCAATTTATTTTTTAAACTCCTATTAATTTTGTTGAAACTGTATTGTTTAAGGTAAAAGTATAATTTTTAAATTGGTGTCAGCGTTTGCTTAGAGGTGGGAACTGGGGATTGGACAAACGGTCAATTTTGGCTTACTACTAAAATGTGTAGTTTGCATTGATCTGTTTCAATACTTGAGATCGAGTATGTCCGTAGTATTCCAAGCTGTCTGGAATCCCACACTATTAATATTATTATTCTTATCGCTTATTTAAATATATTACCAATTTTTTTTGATCCTTTTATACAAAAATGGAGAACATTCATTTCGAATACATAATCCAGTTTGTTGTTATTTTATAAGTGACCAGTAGAGATGGGTACATTCTTTTTTTCTTATTCGAATTTGAATCTGCCGCAGATTGACCAGTTCCTTTCCATCGTATAATTCCTCGGAACAGTAAAACAATATGGCGGATTTGCTTTTTATTATCATACTTATTGTATCGCATTTGTGAACGGCGCAACTCTGACCCGCTCACCGACTCCGGAAGCAAGAATGTTGCATGGTATCATGCATAGACAGAGGATGAGACACGCACTCAATATCAATGGTAATAGAGGTGGGGTACTTAGCTGCCGGTGCGCTGGTCCTGGGGAGCTCCTGTAGTCCCAAATGTTCCAGTACAAAGAAGAAGCAGGCACACGGTCTTACTCAAAAGGAGGTTTAATATGCCATAAAGTCCAACGTTTCGGCAGTCAAATGCTGCCTTTCTCAAGGTGAAGGCCTTCACCTTTACGTTCTGAGTAAGACCGTGTGCCTACTTCTTCTTTGCATGGTATCATGCATCACACTCCCACCACCATGCTTGATGGTTGGGATGAGGTTCTCCTGTTTGAATGCAATGTTTTCTTTTTTGCCAAACTTATTGTTTCTCATTGAGGCCAAAAAGTTCTACCTTTGACTTATCTATCCAGAGAACATTGTTCCAGAAGTCTTGTGGATCATCTTTATGCTCTTTGGCAAACTTCAGACAGGCAGCAATATTCTTTTTAGAGAGCAGTGGTTTATTCCTGGCTATCCTTCCAATGAACACCATTCTTGTTCAGTTTTTTTTCTTGATAGTTGTCATGAACACTCGCATTAGCCAAGCCGAGAATGGCCTGCAGATCCTTGGATGCTACTCTCACGTTCTTTGTTACTATTTAGCTAATTTACCAGTTTGTTCTTTGAGAGATTTTGGTAGGATGACTGCTCCTGCGTAGAGTGACTGGTGACTATCTGTCTTACAGTGGATTGGTTGAGCCTCAAATCCTTAGAAATGGTTTTGTAACCCTTTCTAGACTGATGAGCATCAATGACCTGCTTTTCTGAGGTCCTCTGAGATTTCTTTTGATCGTAGCATGACATGTTTCCATACCTGTATTGTGAAGAGCACTCCGTTTCTAATCTTTAAATAGGGTGGGGCCTCCCAAACGCACCCCTCAAGATCTACCTAATTATTTTAACACCCGATTCGTATTATCCAATTTAATTTAGCTGATAAAACCAGGGTTTAACTTATTTTGCTCATACCTGACTCTTAATTACTCATTGTTTGTCAAATTCATACATCATTTTGTTTCAAAACACATTACATTGGTTAATATAAACTGTATTGGATATTTAAGCAAAGGATGGTTTTGATTCAAGAATGTTATCATGGAAAGACGGGAATTTTCATAATATTTGTTGGGGGTTCACAAACTTTTACTCGCCACTGTATATTTTAAAATTAACATGCATGATTTAGGCATCTTTATCAGCTTTTGATGTTCATTGTAAATCAATTAATGATGGGCTACCCGCAAAATCCTTGTGCTTAAACGCATCAAGGAATTACGTTGTCATGACCTAACTTACCTATGTTTGTTTTTCGTATTTGTGAGACCGTTTGGCATATCCTCACAAGCAGTTAATGTTGCAGAATTTTAGCTGTCAGAAAAATTATCATGGAAAACCTAGGGACTTTCTGTAATTATCATTGGGGTTCATTAACTTTTTCTCGCCACTGTATACAAAAACCACAAACTATATCCAGTCTACAACATGAGCAAGAGGGCAGAAAATGGCCAAATAAACATAATTCAAATAATCAGTTGAGATAGAAAGATTCGGACCGTATTGACAATTGACAGCTGCAAGAACAATTTATGCCCATGTTAAGGGTTGGTAAAGATGCTTGGAAGAGGGCTCTGAAGATGTTGGCACTTTGGTATGACCTCTTTAAGGCCACATACTGTATGTGACTCTTGGTGGTTATTCCTGTGGAAAAAGGTGAAGTCCACTAAGGTTGTGAATTTCAATGTTTGTGGTTGTTTTTTAAATTAATGGTTTAAATTGTTAATTGTTTTATGGGGTTACGGTCAATCAAATGCAAGTGGCAGAGAGATGGTTCTTAGGGTATCGTCATTTAAAAAAAATAAAATTAACTCTCACAAGACTGTGCGTATAATATCCTGGAATGGTAAGGGGCTCAATAACCCTGTAAAACATTAAGGTCCTAAATTACTTGGAAAAAAAACAAAAAAAAAACCTAGTATACTTGCAAGAGACACACCCAGGTGCTAAAGAAAGTGTTACATTACAAAGAGACTGGATAGGATACAGTTTATTTTCACCAGCAAAGGGGAATAAGCGGGAGTAGTAATACTAACAAACACCTGTTAAAGTACACAGTAAACTGAAGTATACACCTACTCAAACGTGCATAACACATTTTTGAGAACTGGTAGTATTTTAAGATCATACATCATGAATTATATTACAAAGAACAAAGTAGGTGATATCGTCATCAGATCATGCGCCAGTGAGCATATATATGGAAATACGTAATGTAGAAAATGGAACCTACACTTGGAGATTTCCAAATACAGTATACTGTAATTATACAGTACATATAGGATAAAGATCTGTTGTCTAAATTTAGCATAGGTTGAACTTGAGGGCCGCGTGTCTTTTTTTCAACCTCATCTACTGTGTAACAAATTATCGGGCCAACAGTGAATAGTTTAAAAATTCTCATCACACCATGGAATTATTTTGAGAACCAACACGGAACAAAGGCCAAACCCATTGTTATACAAAAGTAGTATTAAAGGAACATACATCTTCTGGCAATAGATTAAATTTTTTTTTTTAAAAAAAGACAGAATTCACTGCAGCAAGTAAAGAACGTAGTCTATTTTGCAGAACCTTAAAGTTATAACCTTCTTTAGTGACCAAAGAAAAATTAGCGTGAGAAATATAGCTGAGAAAATTAAGAAATACGTCAAAGAAGTACAATTGTTCCGATTTGGAAACAGAACAAGCAATTTGCTATGTAATTTACTTACATTTTAATAACTCAAGCCTAATAATCAAATCCCAGAATACAAATCCACTCATGTTAGACCTTAAAAATATCAATGAAATATGTAAACCCTACGATATGGACATTTATAGAAACCGGTTCAAAGTTAAAACAGTTAGGGATACATTTTTTTTTTTTTATAAAATAAAGCTTCCCTAAATTAGTGAAGAGGATTTAGACTTATTTAACTCTCCAGTAACGATGAAATAACAGAGGCAATAAACAAACAAAAACTATAAAAGGCCCCAGGGCTGGATGACAAACCGGGAAAATATTTGAAAATACTCCCTCAACAAGTATTTTTAAAAAATACTTGATGTAAATTTGATCAAATCTAACAAAATGGCACGTATCAGAATCCTACATAAACAAGGAAAGGGTCCCTGAATCCTGAGTCCTACGACCAATATCTGTAATTACCCAGAATATAAATGGTCAGAAATCATGGATGACAGACTAGTATTTATAGTACTAAGTCTAACCTATATAACATGACCTCCCAATCTCTCCTGCGAGTAATTTCACTTGAAGTTATTAAAGTTCTCAACTGTCCCATTAAAGGAGGAGACTCACATTTACAGACATGAAAGAGAGACCATCTTATTGCAGGAAATCCACCTAAAAAAAAATAAAAAATCAGATTGTGAGGGCAGATTAGGCTCACAATCGCCAATATACAGAATATGCCCAAATGTCCAACAAGAGGCCTTTTCATAGGATATTTCCCATGATTTATTCATACAGGGAAGGTTACTTAATTGTTGGAGGGAACCTCAATGCGGTTGCTGACCTTAAAATGGATAGATCTTCCTCTACATCCCCCGTACTATGTATTATAGACAGGGTTCCAAGGTCTCAAATTCTTCACAGAAAAACATGACCATTCCTTTTTGGACTCTTAGAGAACCTTACATCCTACCGAGAAGAATTGTATTTGCTACTCCACATGGCACAATCTTTATTCACGCTTAGATTATATAGTGCTCGCACCCGATTTGCTGGACAACATATCTTAAGTAGAAATAGATAATAACACAGGGTAAGCCCATGCTACTGTCGCACTGTGCCTTCGGGTCTCTCTAACCCCATTTTCCCTACTTAACGGCGACTAGATTACCCGCTTATTGGCATTCCAGAGGTATATGAAGTAGTCCAAGACTAACTCTTATCATATTTTAAAATAAATGAGACAAGCGACATCCCAAACTCTATGGTATGGGCAGCCTATAAGGTCGGTTTTAGAGGTAAAATAATAAGTATAGCCTTACATAGAACAGATCCAAGCTGAAATTAGAATCTGTTTAGAACTCAGACCCCATTGCCCAATTAAGAACACAAATAGACCAAGCATGCCAAAACCTCAGAACCATATTAATAGAAGATACTGAGAAAGCAATGATGTGGACCAGACAGCTTGATAAAGGAAATAACACAGACAGGCTACCAAGTTGCACAAGAAACAATTCAGTCAAAATATTCTTGTATTAAAAGACAAAACAAACCGAGTCCATAATCCAAAAACCAGGAAGTATTAACCAGGAATTTGTTACATTTTATGAGTCCGTTTACAACATAAGACACAAATCAGGACATGCTTAACAGAGAGAAGGCAATTCAGGACTACCTAAACCAATGCACTATTCCCTGCTCTAAGCCCACAGGTATCTAAGCAACTGGGTCAACCATTTTCTAGCGAAGACATACTGGCTCAAAGTCCCTCAAGTCCTCTAAAGCCCCGGAATCAGACGATTTCTGTAACCAATACTATAAAAAGTTTTCTGAAATTAAGGACCCTAGATTGATTAGGCTGTTTAACAATGTCTTAAAGCTGCAGTTCAAGCAATATCCTACATGTTTTTTTTTTAAATAATTCAGTTCTGTACTATGAGAAAATACTTGTATCATTTATTTTAAAAAAATGATATTTTTAATGTATTCTAATGTAGCAAGCATTTTTGTTTCTATGGAAACCATTTACAAAGTCACAGCCCCTTCCTCTTCTGGCTTTTGAGCCCTGCCCTCTCTCTAGCAGTGCACCAATTATATATAATGCCTGCCTGGTCACATAATCTTCCACACAGAACTTTGCATCCTGGGTATTCTTGTGCAGCCCCAACAGTGAATTAATTAACTCCTAGCTGAATCATTGATTACAGGAGAACGGCTCGATCGGCAACATAGCTAATCACTTGTCAGTGTGCAGATTGTATTGATGCACATATTGAATGGATTTTTTTTTTAAACAGCAGCTGGAACTGCAGCTTTAAAAGGGACTAAACTACAAAATGAGATGCTAACTGCCAGCATTTCAGTAATACCAAAGGAGATAAGAAATGCAAGAAGTTGTTCCAATTATAGACCTATCTCCTTCACAAATGTAGACATTAACATTTTTGCTAAAGTTCTAGCTAACAGGCTGAACAATTGCCTAAACTCTATTTTTCATCCAGACCAGGTTGGATTTGTCCCTGAAGGCCAATCTTCTGAGAACATTAGGAGTGTGGTTAATCCTATACGCGAGGGTGTATAAAATTCCCACTACGATTCGAGCACGAGATGTGGAAAAAGCATTTCATCGTTGCATGATCATTTATTTTCCTTACCCATCAACATCTTGGATTTAACTCGCTTTTTTGAATGTGTTCAAGGCATTGTACAACTCCCGAAGGCATCAATGAAAACGTTGCACTTTAACTCTGACCTTTTCCAAGTTAGCAATGGTACTCACCGGAGGTGCCCTCTTCCCCGTTATTATTTGTTATAAATTATAGAAACCCTGGCATCTCAAATAAGATCAAACACAGATATTCAAGGTATAAAGGTAGATCAAACAGAACACAAGGTATCACTGTTCGCAGATGTCTTGCTCACATTACAAGAACCTTTCCACTCCCTTTCTTACTTCAGGAATTAAACCAGTTTGGACTGGTCTCAAACTTTAAAGTAAACAAAGTTGGAAGCACTGGGCCTGCACATTCCAGTTCAAATTTCTAAGCTCATAACACAACTTTAATATAAAGGTGGAAAGAACAACATTCTAAATATCTAAGGGTGAACATTCCAAAATGGTACGACAATATATAGGAGAGTAATTATCCTGCACGCTTTCAACAACTGACAACGATATGTCGGTGGAAAGATTACCCAATTTCAAGGACAGGAAGGATTCATTCAGTAAAGTTAAAAATCCTCCCGCGAGCATATTTATTCCAGACCCTAAAGATTTCAATACCTCTACAGGTAATTAAAGATCTAGAAAAGGTAATCAAGATTTGTTTGGAACGGCTGACAGACCAGAATTAAAAAGTCAATGACTCCCATGTCAGGCAGGCAGTCTGGCCTACCAGACTTTAAATACTATTACTCTATATAGCTTCTAGACTTAGTTTCTTAATACAGTTTCCTCCTGGGACTCAGCCGTGGGTGGATCTGGAGAGTTCAATGGCTAAGCTGGATGACATGTCAAGCTTAGGCTTTGTCCCCGCTGGCGCTGAGCTTGCTCATGCTTGGAGAGCTCTCCAAGCATAAGCGCGGGTTGTCCTTTAAAATTTCACAAGTGCTCGCGGGGGGGTGGGAGGGGGGTGACACGATGCAGGGGAAGCTGAGCGCGCTAGAGTATAATTTTTTTTTAAGCGCAGAGCGCCGGTGAGCGTGTGTGCACGCGCATATGCGCACGCATAGCGTGAGCAGGAACTTGCATATATATTTATATGCAAGTCACCTCGCCAAGCGCTGCCCGCTCAGCGAGTTCAGCGCTAGCGGGGACGCAGCCTTACTTTGGTTACCTACTGTAAGTATGACAGCAAAATTATTCTGCCCACCCTGTACATGTTAGATACCTACTGCATGAAAACGCTGAACCTAACCAACCTGTCCCCATTTACTCCTCCTATCTTTAACAATAGAGATCTTGAACTGGGTGTAAAAACAATCCTGCCTTCGAAATATGGCAAATGACAGGCATTTTAAAGAATTTAAGGTTCTAATATAAAGTCATTCCTAGCCTTACTGAGGATTGTTCAACTCGCCCATAGCAGTTTTTACCAATATCTAACACTTTGGCACTGTGTCCACTCCAAATTATCCCCCCCCCCCTCTCCGGGCCGTTTACAATTTTCAGGCAATAAATAAGTTTATAAAATACCTCTATTCTAGTAAAATTATGGAAATGGTTTGAGCATTTACAGCAAAATAAGTAGAGGGTGTTAAAGATACTATAACATACAGTTCAGATGCTCAGTTACACTGCTTGGAAAACTAATCGGTTGGGCATCTTGAAGGTTTTCCTTCTGTA